>NC_139217.1:118242031-118497031 GCF_055691185.1 Crinia signifera | reverse complement strand
CTCCTTCAATTTGTAAGTTATGGTAATTTAACAATAATTTTGCAACTATTTCTGTTGCATGTAAATTATCTAATTAACCCTCGATTTTGCCATACACTGTACTGTATTTATTTTTAATAGCATTTATTTTCATTAAATAAATGGCATTAAAAATAATTACCGTGTATGAAATTGCTAATTGAAATTCTGATGTTCAGCATATAATTATTATTTATTAAAAGTTATTTATATAGCAAATGCACAGTCCACAGCGGAGCGCTTTACAGAGAATATTTGTCCATTCACATGAGACCCTGCCAGTAATGTCGCCATTCGGGTTTGTGTTTATCGGGATATCCTACCCAACCCATCAAATGGTGTTAACAAAAAGTAAATGATTTCATAGATTATCTTGGCAGATTCTCAGTATTGTACGGGAGTATTGTACAGTAATTTGTTTAGAGTTAGCTCCTGATTACAGATTGAATTGACCTTATCTGAATATCCAAAATCTAAAATATTCCAAATCCACATATTTATTTTAGTGTGAATGTGATACTTTTGCTTTATGATTGTTAAATGTGCACTAAGATTGTTTCAGGGCCCTACTACTTCCATGTCTGCCTGTTGTTACCCAGTTTTGTGTTTAGACTTAGATCCCATCCAGAACGCTATCTCATGTAAACATTTAAAAATATCTGAGATGCAGAATGCTTCTGGTCCCAAACTTTTCAGATATGGGAGACTCAATCTGTGCCAAAGGCACTTGATACACTGACACTCTGTTTTGCAGAATGGTCTGTTCATCACAAATTCACACTTGTGCCATACTCTAAATAAATTAATTAAATTGTATCTCAGATAGCTTCAGGGTATATTAAAATTCTATAAAATCATGATATATGCTTTATCTGTTTCTTTTCAATAAACCTTTCATTGTTTTAGAGGTTCATGCTGTATTTCTCATTTGGCGTTAGCGGCAGATAATACAATGTTCAGGCATGTGGAAGCTAAAGAATATCTTTTTTATAATACAGAAAATCATAATAGCTGCTTCAGTTGCAACCACACGCTTCTTGCAAATTACATTGTCTAGTTTCCTGTCTTCTTTCCTTTATTTTAACTTTATTCTAATGTAACAAAACACCCAAACATATAGAGTATAGCAGTTTTAGAATTATGTATACAGTAACTTGGTTGTTGTGAGTTCCCAAGTATTGAGTTGGTTAAGAGATAAGGGTACTATGTGTTATAACATGCAGAAGAGAGTGGAAGCATTCTCATGTTTCCATCCATATATGCTTCAGCAAGGGCACATGTCAGTGACAATACTCATTGTCATGTAGGATGTTGACTTGTTCTCTCCTCTCTCCCATGTGAAATAAGTCTCTATCATCTCTGAGGAGTTTAGCCAAACTCTGTGTTTAGACCTACTGCAGCTGTCCTCTGCTCCATAAATGGTGCAATGGGGCTCTATGTATGTTAGTACACAATCCATCAATCTTTTTGCCGGGAGCATTACTTCCTTCATTCTCTTGGACAGACAGTCTTTGTATTCCCTTCAATGTCTATGGTTTGTGTTCAAGATGCTGTATTGATATGGACAGGCTATTCAATTCCTGAATCATATACTGTAATTCAATGTACATTTTACTTGTTTTTTTATTTGTTCTGATTAGCTTGTTGCTGAAGCTGAATTTGCAAGGAGTCAGACTCTTAATAATGTTATGAGTTACCTGAATGCTGTATTGGTGCATAATTCTGGATCCTCTTAGCTGTCACTGTAGACAACTGGAATGCACATCTTTGCATGACCTTTCCAATTACTATGATTTTCTATGAAAACATGTACATAGGCAATTGGGGGAATTCCATTCCATTGAGTAAGTGCAAATGGAAATGCAACTAAACTAATGCCTCTAAATGCGTGCACTAACAGCATCCTGCAGTGACACTTAAGTTGGAAAAGGCCATTTAAAGCACTGGCATTATGCAAGATTAATTGCATCTCCCAACTTACTGTAAATACCGGGCAACAATGTGATCAATTGTAAAGCTCTGGTGCACTCATTTTTGGTTTTGCTGGCAGTTATTTCTACATGTTATACCAGTCTGTTGGAGATAAATATTATTGTGTATGAAAAATATTCATTTTGTTCTCAATAAAGTCCATATGACTCAACAATTTGAAACTCAAATCGCTGCATCTGGCAGAATATGTGCTTTTTAGCATCTGCTAGGGATGCTGAATTAGGTAGAAAAATCAGATTTTCTTAAATAAATGACATACACAAACATAATAAAAACGGTAATAGCTATATTTGAAAATAGATAAGTGAAAATGCAATTTAATCTCTATAAATTTGAATTAAAATATTCTAATATATTAATTTCTGAAATACTAATAAAACTAAGAAAACACCTAAAAAAATGGCAAAAACTAATCTTCTGAAATCCAAATTAGGTGTAATGTAATAAAAGATCAAGAATAGAAAATAATAAATTGTAGGCTGCATACACTTCACTTTATCATATGGACTTAATTCACCAAAATCCAATTAGCAGTCTGTACTTTATGTAATTAGCTATCAGTTTGGGATAAACTTATATAGTCAATATTTAGTAGCAGTCCTGTCCAGTATGGTGTGAGTTTGTAATCCACAGATGATATAAATGATGTTAATATCTTATGGTTAGTATGCAGGATAAAATGAAGTTCAGTCTGGCTATAATTGATACAGGTAACTGTTTAGTAAATCTCAGACTTAAAGGTGAATCTCAACTTTCCATGTCTCCCAGCTGATGGTGCTTTGTAGCCAAAGTAACAGCTATCTCAAGAGCCCACGGATCCAAACAAAAGATGTTTGTTGAAATGCTGGATAAAATCAGGATAATTTTCCTCTTAAGTGTACAAGGAATAAAACCCGCAATCTTTGAGGTAGCCGCTGAAACAAGATGGAGGCGGGGAAACATGTTAAATTTGTATTCCTTGTACACTTAAGGGTATATTCACTGTCAGGCGGAGGCGGAATATATTTAAATCAGCTCGTCTGGTGGAATATATTCCACCAGTTTGATATTCCACCTCTTCAGAATGCTTTCCTAGCGGAAAGCATCCTGGCAGAATATCAGTCAAGCATTACGCCTGACAGCACCCTGCCCGCCACTATGAGCGGGACCCAGTGAATATTAATGAGCAGGTCCCAGCTCTAGCGTTGCTGGGGATAGCACTGACAGCTGCATAAGTAATGAGCGGGGGACCTGCTTATAAATATTCACTGTGAGCCGGGCTCATCCTCCCGGGTCCCCTGTGACCTGATGCTACTCCTTCTGTAACCCGGTGCCACTCCTACCATGACATGGCTGGCTGCACTGAGGGACTGAGGAGACGGGAGACAGTCTGCATAGAGGGACTGTGCATTTCTCACAGTCTGGACTCTGAGATCCACTCTAGCAACAGCACTGTTAAGAGATGTCACAGACTTTAGCAACACTACAAGGAGTTCAAGCCCTATAGGGGTGAGGGATTGGGAGCAGGTGCTTGGAGGGGTAATGTGCATTGCAGATATAGAACATTTAGTACTTGTGTAGTTTCACTGTGCCATGCGATATCGCATGCGATTTAGTGGCGCCGTGAAACTACACAAGTACCGAACATTTATTTAATTTGATAGCACTGTAGCAAGTCAAATCCACTGTATCTATCATAGACAATATTACACTATCTTCCCATTATCTTGCTCTATTGTGTAGTAATGTCTTTATGACAGATAAGGTAGACCTCCATAGCTACCAAAATAACTACATTTTATATCTGCATTGTACCCAGCACTCCTCCAGTGAGAGTCAGCATTCCGGTGCTCAGGATACCAGCATTCAATATACTGGCACCAGCATCCTAACTGCCGTCTAAACACCTGCACCAGATCTATGAAAGGATCAGGATGCCAATGTCAGAATACCGACAGCAGGCATTCCAATCTGTAAGTAACTGTGTCTTGCTAGTGTGTGGCTGGGGAAGGGGGGCTAGGTTTAGGCTCTAGTGGGGGGACTTAGGGGTATATTCGCTGTCTGGTGGAATATATTCCGCCAGTTTGACATTCCAACTGATCAGAATGCTTTCCTAGCGGAAAGCATCCTGGCGGAATATCAGACAGGCGTACATTCCACCTGACAGCTCCCTGCCCGCCGCCTGGCACTCTGACAGCAGTAGGCTGAGCAGGAAGCCGGCTCGAAAGTGGATATTAATGAGTGGGTCCCCGCTCCAGTGCTGCTGGGGATAGCGGCTCTGACAGCAACATAAGTAATGAGCGGAGACCCACTCTGCTTCCTGTTCCCCCGGCTATGATATAGGCGGCAGCACTGACATTCAGCCTGCAGCCTCATACATGCAATACTGTAGTTCCAACAAAAAATATTCTAAATGATGCTCTGGTGCCATCTAAATCTGCCGCTGTGTATATGGCACTGGAGGGGGCATTATTTATGTGGCACTATGGAGGCATTATGTAATTGGCACTATAGGGGGCATTACGTATTTGGCATTATGGGGGGCATTTTGTGTGTAAATGGCACTACTGGGGGCATTCTGTGTGTAAATGGCATTAAAATGCCATGGACAGGGCAGGTGTGATGGGACTGAGGGGCAGGTGTGATGGGGACGGGATAAGGTCCTTAGGTCGGCACAAGAAAGGTCAACGCTCCTTAGGTTGACACTGGAAGGTCAACAGGCAGAAGGTGGACAGTGACTGAAGGTGTGCTTTGTGATGATGCAGGTGTCACCCTTGAATGTCACAGAATTGCCTGGCATTGTGAGTGTGGAACCTGACAATAGTATGCTTTCTAAACCAATTACATAAACTACATTATCTACTAGTATCTTTATAGAGAGTGTACAGGACATCAGGGATTGAAGCTTATGTTCCCCGATTCCATCTTAAATCATGTACAGTACATTAGCTATTGTAACTCTTCTGTCTTGCTTTGATCAAGGTGAGAGAAAAAGATTTTATAATGAAACACATAACTCATTGCTTGGAATCAGTACAACATGCATGCTGTGATGACATGATTCAATATCTAAAGTGTTTTTTACCCAAAATGAAATAAAATGAAATTAATAATATACAATAAAGAAAGAAGCATAATAGTCCATTAAAGGTCAGTAGAATATGTATAACATGGGGCAAGTATAGTGTAGCCAGAGATAAAGACCTGTAAACAGGTACTTTACACCCATTAAAAGCTACAGGCCCCGTTTCTGAATATGCATCACTGAGAGGTAACAATCGCGTTGCATGCGCTTATGCACCTCACCTGCATGCATAAACTGACATTGGCCAACACATGCGTCCTGATTGTTCCAGCAATGGCTGTCTGTCTGCAGTGTCAGGAAGGAAGCCTGAAAGGACTGCAAAATAGGGCCAGCTCCTGGGCATATAGGGGAGGGTCTTGGGCATGTCACTGCAAGTGCCTTGCATTCTTAGATACAGAGCTGTTAACACAGAAGCTGTGATATGATGGATACACTGTGACTAACCTCAGCAACACTACCAATCACTGCTGCTGACAGTGGACTGTGTGGAGCTACCAGCTTTGTTACTGTCCTTTGGGGTGTTAAAGTGGGCATATCATGGCTTGCATATTCTGGCTCAGCCATCTGCACTGGGCAAAGGCTTAAACTAGCTGGAGTGACTCCACAGACAAATGCGGCAGCGGCTGCCTCTGAATCAGGCCCATTGAGTTTCCTGATGCAGCTTTAATTTAGCCTACCAAAACAGCAGGACTCAGGATTTAACACACAGGTTTTCATAATAAAATCTGCACTTCACTAATTTGAATGAAATGCATTAGCGTTCCAAAGCAGAATGTAATGGAAAGTGCTTTCATGGAATAAATGCATCCATTTGCCCATATGCAGATTTGTATACATATAATAAGTTCTAGCATCCCCTATCTGTATGCTTTCTTGGATACTAAACATCCTCAGTGCATACTATAGCGCTATAGTTATGCCTGGAAACATTGCATGTCACTTTAGAGCGGGGATTCTGCATTTATAAATGAGCCTGGTCCATATTGTAAGGTAACTACCAGTAAGAGAACACATAATTTTTAACATAAGATTATTGAAGATCCCCCCTCATCACTCCACTTCACGCAGTGCACATCACAGTGCATGCCTTGTTTCCAGTCTTAGGAGATCCTCCATAATCTAGAACAGGCATGTCCAACGTTGGCCCTCTAGATGTTGTGAAACTACACATCCCAGCATGCTTTGCAATAGTTTTAGCATTCTCTAAAAGCAAAACTGTGGCAAAGCATGCTGGGATGTGTAGTTTCACAACATCTGGAGGGCCAACGTTGGACATGCCTGATCTAGAACAACACCTACATGATCGGAGAGAGAGAGAGAGAGAGAGAGAGAGAGAGAGAGAGAGAGAGAGCGAGAAGAGGGACCACAAAAGATCTAAGCAAAATTCACATAAAGATGTAAGCCTTCTACCACTTTTGATGCATCTTTAGATTAAGTACAACTTTATTATCATGAGGGAAAATAGAACTATTCTCATCATGTGCCACTATTTTTGTGTTTAATTCAATAGGAAAAATTCATCACACCATCCAAGTGTATCTTTCAAATCTCCTTGCAGAAGGACAATGGCCATATGGACCATTTCCACCCTTCATAATATAATTTTGATGATGATTAGTCTTGGTTAGACTAGTACCAATATGTGAATTGGCTCTACAGGCAAGAAAAATATACTCAAATTGTATTTTTCATACAACTGTAACAGTGTAATATCTCAGACAAATCTTAGCCTTACTAACTGCATTATTCAGGTACCCAGAAAAGCAGAATAAATGAAGAAAATGCTTAGCAATGGATAAATTCAGAACATATTTGGGATGTAGAGTAAACAACTCTCAATAAAAATATGCCATATTGGATATTAAAATAAATCAATCATACAGGATATATAGTGAAGTTCTCTAACATGAGCTTACTCATCATAAATCTATATTAATGGAGCAAATTAAAATCACAGGATAAGTATCCCTTCTTGGCCTTTGCTGAGATGATAGAGGAGGTAAATATCACAATATTGTCATCTGTGCTTGCATTATAATTTTTAAATCTAACATTAATATAATTGCCATATGTGACTGAAAACATTATAATAGTGTTTCGTATTTAAGTATTTTGGCAGTGAAGTTCCCCCATACAGTACACTGAACAGTACAGTTCACCTAATGTTACATTCACCTGTATTTGTCTGTAACTTACATTATTTAAGTATACAATAGATGTATTTAATGTATACAATACAACATGATTATTTAATACAATATGTACTGTACTCAGGGCCGGCGCCACCACTAGGCAAATCCCCCCCCCCCCCCGTGCCGCCCGGGTACCTGTCCTGCGGCGCTGTGTATTTAAAGCTGGCGGCGGAGGCAGCGGGGGTCCCTGCAGTCCATTAGAAATAACGAGCGCTATCCGCCGGGCTATGCGGAAGCGCTTCTGTTGTGAAAACACTGGCAGCACGGCGCACGCTGATCTCAGCCAATCAGCGTGCTGCCAGTGTTTTCACAACAGAAGCGCTTCCGCATAGCCCGGCGGATAGCGCTTGTTATTTCTAATGGACTGCAGGGACCCCCGCTGCCTCCGCCGCCAGCTTTACATACACAGCGCCGCAGGACAGGTACCCCCCTCCCCCGGACAGCGCCGCAGGACAGCCCCCCCCTCCCCCGGCACCGGGGCGCCCCCACCCCGACTCGCCTGGGGCGCTCCGGTGCCTTGCACCGGCCCTGACTGTACTCATTTCTGATTAAAATGATAATTCTAGGATGGCTTCTGTCAGGTGTAAAAGAGAAGCAGGAATGTATCAGATGATTTCACAGAGATCCTTGAAAAAGACCGGAGCAACGCGTCGGACCGTCACCTGCTGGACGCCACTGATGGAGCTGTTTTACCAAGACATCCACAGCCTTATTCACAGTTCCCGGGACTTTCAATTTAGCGCTTTAGTTCTCCTTTGATTCCAACGGAAAGGTCATATTGCTATATGATTGTCCTTTTCCCGGGTTTAGTCCATGGTGGGTTGTCTCCTGCGGTCTCCATGGCGTCCCTCGCTGCTTCCACGCCTATTTCCCCGCTGCCATGATACCTTGGTCAGCTGAGTTTTGCTCCAATGTGCTAGCCGCTGACCCTGACCTGTGCACTCGATCACATGCTCAAGGTGTGACAGGTACTTCCCAGGTTAAATGACGCTGCGACTTGCAGCCGAGTGCCGGATGACGCTCCAACAGTGGGGATCCTGACAGTCAGTATCCAGATGTCAGGATCCCAACTGCCGGTGCTCCGACAAGGGTGATCCTGACTCACAGGGGCTATTCTCCCTTGTGGGGGTCCACGACCCCCATAGAGGGAGAATAGAACCAGTGGTGAGCATAGCCAGCCACCGGGCCCACGGTGTGGAGAAGGCAGCGAGCCCGCAAGGGGCTTCTTTACGCTCGCCCCCTGTCAGAGCACCGGGACTCGGGATACTGACTGTCGGTATCCCCACTGTCGGAGCCCCATACCACACCCTTGCAGCCAATCACAGATACTCAGGGGGGATATGTCAGGCCTCCAGCACTATTGAACAACTTGTCTGTTCCCTGTGATACCCTCCAGAGTCAGTGTCTAAGGCTCCCAGGCTATTTCACCCAGTGATACCTGTGCACCTGTGCTAGCAAACCTCCTCGTTATCTCCACCTGCCAGACACTCTGCTGTGTGTTCCAAGTCTCTGCTAGCAGGCATCACCATCGGCTCCTAAGATGCATCACCATTGGCTCCTTAGCTGCATTATCAGCGACTCCTAAGTCGCATCACCATCGGCTCCCAGGCCGCATCACCATCGGTTTCCAAGTCGCATCTCCAGTGCTCACAGGTTTTCAGGCCTAATACCCTCTTCGGTTCCAAGATCGACACCAGTACACTGACACATATCTTCATTCACAAGTCATCCAGTATACCTCTCCCAAGTATCCAGTATCCCCAGCATCCCAGCTCATTGGTAGCAGTACACAGAGAACCAAGGCAGGGGGGCGCGACCTACACGTTGGGCGCAGTGAAGACCAAAGCCCCTTGCGCGGTTCCCTGGTGAAGACCACTGGCGGGTTAGACTCCGCACCACTGTTCCTGGTTACAGTCAACACTCCGCTGCTTCCTTGTGATACTGTAATCTCAACTTGCTGCATGTCATTCCGCTTCCTAAAGCCACCTAGTTTAGAGTATCCAGCGCCCTCCACTGGCCCACCAAGGTCACAGCTGGGAACACAGAACTCAGCAGCATTATAAGGAATAAGGGAAACATTCCATGGAACAGTTTGGGAAAACACTGCTCTGCCCAACATACTGTATGTTATGGGAATAATTAAGCGCTTGAAATATGTATTTAAGGTGAGAAATTATATATAAATTAGGGATAAAAATGAAAAATAAAAATAACAATAACCATGTAGCATGCCGTTTTTAACCAAAATAAAAACATGTAAATTTGACAGTTTTAATGTTTACAACTCCTTTTGGAGTTTTTTGGGAAGTGCCGTTAGCAATGATGTTGGTAATTAGATTCTCCATTTCTCTGAAGTTACAGCGCAAGGTAATGTTCAGGCAGTTCGTTGTTACTATCTGTCCCTAACTGTTACCTTACTGTTACCACAGCTGTGCAAATCTGCGAGTAAACTGCGAGAATATTGCCATCCCCCATGCTGTCCACACGCAATTTACAAGCCATCGGATGATTTTCCCAGTCTGTGCAAATCAGATCTGTTCTTTCCGTGGACGGAGAAGGGAAACAGCGATAAGGTAACAGTTAGGGACAGATAGTAACAACGAACTGCCTGAACATTACCTTGCGCTGTAACTTCAGAGAAACGGAGAATCTAATTACCAACATCATTGCTAACGGCACTTCCCAAAAAACTCCAAAAGGAGTTGTAAACATTAAAACTGTCAAATTTACATGTTTTTATTTTGGTTAAAAACGGCATGCTACATGGTTATTATTATTTTTATTTTTCATTTTTATCCCTAATTTATATATAATTTCTCACCTTAAATACATATTTCAAGCGCTTAATTATTCCCATATTGTACCAGAAATTATCCAATTGAGCAGCTATTAAGCGCAGTATATACTCTTTTTTTTTCCCCATACCAACATACTGTATGTGTATGTCCCTCTTTGGCATGCCAGACACTCATTTTATTAACAACTGTACAGGTCGTACCATTACAAAGTAGCATTCCTTGTGGTTACAATTCTTATTTACAATTAATACATTTCCTTCCAGACAAGGTCAGTTTTAAGGAAATAGTCATATTCTGCTGATGATCACTTCATGAAATTGTACTCAATAAATCAGTGTTTGACTTTACCATTAATAGATTCTTTGACTTTTCATAGAATTTACTGCATATTACTTCCACTGCCATTTGTATGAACAGAAAAACAGTTTTTTTTTTCAACTCAAGAGTTTTTTTTATCAAGGACAGCTATTTGTAGTCTTATTAATCCTACCTTTAATGTATGTGTATGTATTAGGAGGATTTGAATAATGCTCGGGTTTACATTTTAATCAAAAAAATTAAACTGGTCAAATAAAAGTGTGAACAATCAAATTTTTTTATGTTTCTTCATATTTTGTAATTAGTAAACAATCATTACACTCCTATAAAACGATCAGAATTTTTTTTATACAATGTCCCTTTGGGAGATGCTTAAATGATTACTGCAATGTGGCTTACCCCCTCTCTCACTACTTTACATGCCTGGCAGCTCTTATGGTCAAATCTCACAGTCCCATAGACAGACAAGCTGGAAGAGCATGTGTCCTAGGTTATCAATGCTGCACATTCCGAGTCATAAACCTGGAATGTTCAGTCTACTCTATTTTCTTTCTGCTCCAGCTCTGTGTCATTTTCTCCCCAATTAGATTATGTTTCTCATCTGCTCAACCAGTGTACCCAATTCTATGATACTGACTTGCAGTTATAATTCATACCCACGATCCATAAAGATTGCATTGTGCAATCGTGGGAGGGATTACTCAAACTTGGGTGCATATATTCACTGCTGCAATTCATACGTACATATGTACGCATCACAACAACGATGTAGTCTCCTGTGATTGAAACAACAACCTGTATACACTGATCAGCCTTCTGTATGCAAGAATGGTCATGCAATTCCAACACCATTGGAGATAATGCTGTTTCTACAACAGTTGTATCATCTTTGAATTAATCCTTCATATTACAACACAGGTATTTCACATTCTAATATACAGTACATCCAATTTTCTATATTCTAATGCCTTCAACTCATTACCCTTGCTCACAGCCCTGTCCTCTCTACCAGCCAATGAGTTGGTCACCTACTCATGAAACAAAATAGAAATAACTTAGTTATCTCCTCATTATAGACCTTACATACCCCAACAACCCTCTTCCTAGTCCAGCCCAAATAATTTTTCCTTGCAACCAAGTCTGCAGTCTGTAAATGCACCGCATCAACTTACTTCACAACATACCCCCTTTACCTGTCTTCTCTCAATATCTGTGCCTCTTTTGCCTATATGCATGCTCACTTCTAAATATCTCTCTTCAGATTCCACCTTATATCAATCCATTCACTTGCCTACATCCTAAACCGAGCAGCTTTTGTACAACAGCTGTACATGTCTCCCTTTAAATCATCTCACACACTAGGGATTACACACCACATTCCATTGTGAGTACCCTCATAAATTTCACCAACAATCTAATTTCAGCAGTTTATTGGTCACTGCTCCATCCTCAAATCCCTAGAGCTCTCTATAACTGTCAACAATTTTGATCATTCTGTTGTACTGCACCCACTATTCGCAATGGACTTCTTGTCACACTTTTTTTCCTTGTTAAAAGCAAAATTGTATGTGGCTACAATGCAAACAAGTTATTATAGAAAAGCAAGCAATTATAGAAAAAGTACAAAAAATACAGAAATCACTACCCAAAGTGCAGTGTCGAAGCTGTGGCATATGGACCTCAAATTATTAACATCCACTCAGATGAGGGAACCGCTGATCAAAAGCATAGCAGGTAACCCAAGGTGTAGAAAAAGCTTTGAGAAAAAAAAATGATGGGTCATTTCGGTAATGGGAGTTCAAGGGTACTATTTGTGGCATGTTGCAGTTAAGCACACTTGCACTCTTTTTGTTTGTTGATCTGTCTGCAAGAAGCGTATACAGTACATTTGGAGACTATCTGATAAATATTTCCATTTGTCCTAAAACTTTTTATAAGGTTCATTAGGGCAGCATGGCTGGTCTAATTTTTAACATTACTGCCTCACAGCACTGAGGTCATGGGTTTAATTCCCACCATGGCCCTAACTGTGCGGAGTTTGTATATTCTCCCCGTGCTTGCGTGGATTTCCTCCGGGTACTCTGGTTTCCTCCCTCATTCCAAAAATACACTGGTAGGTTTATTGGCTCCCAACAAAATGTAATCCTAGAATGAATGTGTGTGTGCGTGTACATATGGTAAGGAATATAGATTGTAACTCCACTGTGGCAGGGACTGATGTGAATGTTTAAATATTCTCTGTAAAACGCTGCAGAAAATGTGTGCACTATATAAATAACTGGTAATAATCATAAAATAATAATTAGCCACTGGGCTATCACAACAAGATCCAGATGTTGGAATAGGTTGAATATGTTACCCGTAGTTAATGAAAAATGGATTCTATTTGTTCAAAAAGTGCACAACATTAAAAATCTACTGTTAGCAACAGATCAACTCAATCATCGTTCTAAACGCGGATGTGGACCCAAAGATATTATTCCAAACACCGGTCAACCCTTTTATCCTCATTACTGAAGTGAGTATGCTGCAGCCAATGTATTGGCTTGACTGAGTTCTTCCAAAATGTGCTATGACCTGTCAGAAACAAAAGAATCTGGTCATGCATGTTATTTATAAATGTTTTAAAAGTGAGCAATATGGAAAACTGAAGGTAATTAAATATTGGCAAACAAGTCAAACATAGTGGAAATAAAGACAGTCCTAGATGAATAGTATTCCAAGACGTGTCTTTTCTTCCTTTCTTCAATTTTTCTCCTTTCTTTTCGCTCCACCTCTCTCCGTATCGGGAGTATAAAAGAGAAGCAAAAAAGAGAGATATAGTGTAGTATGTTCTGGAACTAGTGGTAATTTATTTGGTAACCACCACCCTAAAAATAGAAGTGGGGAGTATATATATGTAGAAGTCCAGAAGGGTAGCGTACCCTACTCACACCAAGAAAAGGATGTGCTCCTCACGTAAAGGTTTCTTTTCAAGCCTAGAGGTAGGGCCCTTTCCTCCCCAAGGTCAGACTGAGTCTCCACCCAGTGCGAGATAGACAAAATATAAGACTGGGGACGTACCCCACTTACACAATACAGTGCAGCTTCAATCCTATCTCGGTTTCTTTTATGTGGTCTCCTTCTGATTCAGAACTCCTTTTCTTATATCAATAGTTATATATCAGAAAGAAGAAGGTAAAGATGCCAGTATAATACAGGTAACAAATTTATTTGAAAGAACAATTAAAATGTGGGTCACAACGGGCCAGTACCAACTGCACAATACAGATGAAAAAGATAAACACTTAACTTTGTTTAAGTGTTTATCTTTTTCATCTGTATTGTGCAGTTGGTACTGGCCCGTTGTGACCCACATTTTAATTGTTCTTTCAAATAAATTTGTTACCTGTATTATACCGGCATCTTTACCTTCTTCTTTCTGATATATAACTATTGATATAAGAAAAGGAGTTCTGAATCAGAAGGAGACCACATAAAAGAAACCGAGATAGGATTGAAGCTGCACTGTATTGTGTAAGTGGGGTACGTCCCCAGTCTTATATTTTGTCTATCTCGCACTGGGTGGAGACTCAGTCTGACCTTGGGGAGGAAAGGGCCCTACCTCTAGGCTTGAAAAGAAACCTTTACGTGAGGAGCACATCCTTTTCTTGGTGTGAGTAGGGTACGCTACCCTTCTGGACTTCTACATATATATACTCCCCACTTCTATTTTTAGGGTGGTGGTTACCAAATAAATTACCACTAGTTCCAGAACATACTACACTATATCTCTCTTTTTTGCTTCTCTTTTATACTCCCGATACGGAGAGAGGTGGAGCGAAAAGAAAGGAGAAAAATTGAAGAAAGGAAGAAAAGACACGTCTTGGAATACTATTCATCTAGGACTGTCTTTATTTCCATTAGTTTGTGAGCGCGGTGTGCGACAGGGGAAAATCTTTCTGTATATCCCGTGTCTTTATTGAAGGTTGGGTGACCTTCATTTCCCTGTACTTACTGCTGCTCTGTGTGCGCCAATAGGGTACTGTAATTCTCTGTTAAGTCAAACATAGTGTGTAAACCCCATGAAAGGGTCAGCGCAGTGATAAAATTACATTGCTACAATATATGCTTTCATGGTCTCTAGATTATTGGTAAGGGCTGAAGAAGTCTAATTGGGGTTGAATTAGTTATTTTGGTTCTGGAAAAAAAACTCAGAAACATATTGGTGAGTTTTAACCACTACTAACACCTAAGTTGTACAGCTTTAGGAACACCCTGATGTCCAGCTATCCTGGAACGGCATTAGTATAGAACAGCTTTTTTGTCAAAGCAAGGCATATGTGATGAAGTAGATTGAAATTCTAGATCTGGATATTGTAATTAAATTCTGGATAGACAGTACGTCATTTTTGTAGCTGCCACTATCCTTCTTCGTACATGACTGTATCTGCTGGAAAAATTTGGTACAGCTGTGTGATAAGTAATCGGCATTACCATTATGAGAAACAGGCCTATACATGTCACCTACCATTCTCCCGGGTTTATGCACACAAAATTACAAACCTCACTCAATTAATATCAACTTGGACAGAATGCAGTCCCCTAAAAAATTCTCAGATAATAATTAGATTTAATACTCTATGGTCCACACGTGGATGCAGATCTTCATCATTTGGCTCACACACAAAAAATGAGTGATCCAGCTTGACAAGCAGAAATACATACTTCCAAAAACACATACTGTAGATTATTATCAATGTAGTCCTTTAGGGTAGTGATTTCTTGTTCCAAAAAGCAGTTGAAGAGCACCCAAGTTAATGAAAGTATTAGACCTGTAGGATAATTAGTCTGTAGGATAATTATATCAATGAACCATGTGGAGCAAGTGTTTCTTCTATTTATTTTTTTTATCACAGGCAACCGAAACATTGCAAAAGCATCTAGGAATTGCATTGTTATTTACAGAACAGAAACTGTAGGAGATTTCTGAGTTTTTAAGTAAATCCAACAAATACTAGGGCAATATTTGGTAAAATGAATATCCATAATCATGAGGACTTTAGGAGATTAAAGACAGCCATGATGTGAATTCTGTGGCTCGTTGCAATCACCCCAGGTTCTATTCTCCCTCTATGGAGGTCATGGACCCCCATGAGGTAAAATAGCCCCTGTAGGTTGGATCCCAACTGTTTGGCATTTGAACAGTCGGGATTCTGATGTCGGTATTATGAGTATCGAAATCCTGACTGGCGGCCATCATCTGGCACTCAGAAATGTGCAGCATGAATTAGGTAATTGTAACATAGATGTAGACATAAAAGTTTTCTGCTAGAACATGTTTCCAGGTGACACGTGAAAATAGCATTTTTGCTTTCTTATGCAAACCTTTTCTTGATCTGAATATTGTATCCTTATGCCTGTCTAGTTTGGTTCAGAAAGATAGCTGTGTGCTCCCTAGGGTGCACGGACAGGGGCTACCACGGGTGCTAAGCCAAGAGCTGCCACTTAAAGAGGGGTAGTCGGCCCCAAAAAAATCCAAACAAACAAGAAAAAGAAGTGGCGCTGGTTTTGATGAAATAATCGTACAAATATTTAATAACAATTTAAAATAAGATATCATCAAACAATTGTATACAATAATAAAAAAGGTGGGTCAATAGCTGGACCGGAGGCTGAGTAGAATGGACTCAAATAAGATGGAAAATGGGTAATAGCTGTAGTGATCGGGGGGGGGGGGGGGGAGAGGGTGTTGCCCAATAGTTACCACTGTGGGTGATTGTGATCCAGTCCCAAAAGCAGAATTCCAATGGTCCTCAGGATGATGCGACTGTGGGGGCCACAGTAGGTTGGAGGCCCGGTAGATGTTATAGGGCTTAAAACTGTTTAGGCCACAGTATCTCACGTCGCTTAGAGGCTCCAATAGGGGGGTTAGGATCAGATGGCAGGTGTCCTCAAGGTTGGAAATTTTTAAGACCAACTGGTCAAGATCTCAGTCTGTTGTGACCAACCGTGATTCCTGCTTGGAAATGTATCCATACAGTGTCAGCAACAATAAGCCGCTGGTGCGGGATGGTATAGGGGCAATTGTCTCCCAAAGCTTGAAAATGGGCACCCAGTGTGCTGAAGAGTCCGGTAGATAGGGTCCAAATGTATTCAGCTAATCCTGGTCCAGGTTAGAGCCTGACGCGTTTCGCTGCTTAGGGCAGTGCAGCTTTGTCAAAGGTAGGAGTTTAGAGTATGTCTAGTTTGGTTCAGAGTCATAACTCATAAAATTATTTAATATTGGGTTGACCAGAAAAAGTTGCTTTTGCTATGATTTGGTGGAAGGTTGCCACAATCACATTTCCAAGGTAGTTTAAATATACAGTAGATTCAGTATTCAGAGAAACCGATGTATTAAAAGCTACTGTATGGTGGATAGCATTAATTAATTATAGAAATTAATAAAGATTGTGTAACTTGCAGCTCAGCCATGGGGGTCTGTGTAATAGACATCCAGTATTGATAAGTTTGAATTGATGGAACCAATGCAAGTTTTATGAGTGCAGTCATGACCGAAGTGGTATCAAATGAATAGCCTGATTATTCTGTCACAGAGCTGCACTGAAATGCAGAGCAGAGGCACTGGATTTTTATAGAGTCCAGCCAAGGATTCCAATTGCTGAGAAGTTCCAGGTCCAAAATTGGTACCACGGCCACAGTGGTTGTCTAAATGACTGAACTTGGCAAGCAAATGACCAAGGATATTGATACTGAGCTGGAGTCCCTCAGCTTTCAGCAAAAGGCATATTCAGGAAAGTAGTGTTTTGTGGTCTGAATCTAGATAGTCAGCCAGCAAAGCAAAAAAACTTGGAGCAACATTTATTAAGACCACTTGTGCATCCATATATGGCTCCAGATTTCAGGGATTGGTTGCAAGCAGAAAAGATTCAGAATGCACAATTGTGAACATTAACGTCTTCTAAATTAGATTTTCTGATAAACAGTTCATGTTGTGGCTCACTTACAGCAGCTAAATCCCTATAATAGAATACACATGATTTGTGATGAAGTGCTGCTGAGACCAACTGCGTTTTGCTTGGGATGGTGTGACACTAGGCATATCCCATCTCACATTGGAATTCTGTGTCCAACCTATGTCAATGTTAATGATTTATTTTAATAATAATAATTTTTAATGTGATACAGGTTGAGTATCCCTTATCCAAAATGCTCGGGACCAGGAGAATTTTGGATAACGGATTATTCCGTATTTCGGAATATTTTAATATTTCAATGATGTATTTTGAAGAATCTTGTATGTATGCTGTATAAACACATAATATACACACAAATATATTTTATAACCACATAAAATACACACAAATATATTTTAATTGTTCAAAAAACAAGGTTTCAAAACGTGAAACAAAATGTGTGTACTATCTCAGCACTGAATTTGAATGCCAAGCAATCATTGCCTTGCACATATATAGTGCCAGTTACATATCATGTCCCCAGTGATGCTGTTACAAATGTCCCCAGTGAGTTTTTAGCAAAAAAAAATTTTTTTTTCACTTTCTGGAATGTCCGTATTTCGGAATAATTCGGATAACGGATATTCGGATACGGGATACTCAACCTGTATTAATAAATATTATCCATTTGAGATTTAAATTGTGGCAATTGTGCTCTCTCTTCCTTTGTGACTATTTGTGATATTCCATCTCAGGTCTAAACAAATCATTACCTCCTTAGCAAACATTTTTTTGTATGATATCACTTTTATTTCAACTACAGTACAGTACTTGCACATTTAGGGAGAGCTCTTGTAAGGCCCATCATACACACTAGAAGATTATCTTTCTAATTTGGCTGGTTGGGATAAAAACCTAGACATTTTTGGGAACAAATTACAATCAACCAAATATCCTTCTATACTTTTCCTCTGATATTTAGCAGTGATAGTTGGGATTTGGATTCTGCTATAGATTATTATTAGTATTAGTATTATTATTATTAATAACTGTTGATCACTGAGAAATTCAGAATGGTCAATTCATTCTCATATTGATATATATATATATATATGTATATCATCATCATTATTATCATCATCATCATCGGAAAGGACAGCTAGCTGCACAATGGACATTTACGATTAAAGCATTGTGACTTTCCATAAATTGGATGAGTACACCTGCAGGAACTGCCAAAATATCCACATCACAATTCTAAAGTGGTGATTTAATGCAATGTTGCCTGTTTGGAAGGTCATAGATGAAGAACTAGTCAAAATACTACTGGTGTTGTATTATCAGTTATGGTTCCTCACACTACTGTACATCAATAGTAAATTATCTAGACTGGCAATAACATTGCTATACTACTGTTTCATGACCATCATACACCAGCTATAAGATTATTCACGGTGTCTAATTGTAATTTAGGATGTGCTTTGTTTTAACCACTGTTAAGGCTTGACATATGCAAAATTCTGACTAATGCTTTTCATATGATTTGGTAAAGATAATTTATTTTTAAATCAACATGGTCTATAGCCAGACCATTTTAAGGGTGCAATTTTCATTTTTTCCTTTATTCTCTGTAAAGTAACTGGCAGTCAATACAATGAACCCTTTGAGGTCCGCACCAAAAAGGCCTATATCTCAAAAACTGTGGTGTCTCATTAAAAAAAACTATTGATTGTTGTTGGTTGTTGTTAATTTTTTCCTTTACTTTTTTTGTGCTGCGGACCTCAAAGAGTTAATATGGATATTATGACTTAGCAATGATAAGTGCTTAAATTAAAAAAGTTAGACAGAAAGACTAGTAAATAGCACCACAACATTTGCATCTTGTAATAGTAAAACAACTGCAATCAAAACATGAATCAATTGGTTAATATCAAAATTATAGCATATATAATGCTAATGCAGGTTGCATAGTACAGATAATTGAATTTAGGTACTTAAATTGTAACGCAACAAAAAAAAAGTTTAAGAAAGGTAACACTGTTAAAGGTAACAGAATAGTCAACCTCATTGCTCGAAAAAGAGATTTTTTTTTATTGTGTTCTACAATGCGTTCATCAAAAGTTTACTGTATCCTGACAGTTTACTGTGTAACAAAAGTGTTTAAAAGAATTCATTATATCAACTGAATGTAGGTAGAATTAAATTGACAATGGCTTCGCTGCAATTTCCAACAAAAAGGGAAGAAGCAAGCTCTCCACACCAAATGCTTTTTCTATAGAAAAAAAACCTTTGATGCATTGTTCCTCAGCAACCTGACTACTTATCAAACATTTGTGACCTTACTGCACAACTGCATCACACTCTATATCGAATGACACATAAACCATCATTGTGGGGAGGTTGTCATTGCGGAGTACTTGCTCTAACAAAAAAATAGCATAGCAAATTAATTATATAGATACTTATTATTGTTACAATTTGCACAGGTTTTGATCACTTTTGGGATTTGCTTCATGTGTCCAAATGTGGTTTTAAAGTTCTGTGCTGATTCACCTACTGTACCCCAACAACACTGTGGAACCAGTGTGGTCCCAGGTAGTTTTAGATTGCACATCCTGTATTTCAATACATTTGTAAAGATGTACAGAACCACATTCTGCAGAGTAGCAGTGAAACAGAACCAAAACAACCTAGATTACATTTTAAGCTATGTGCAGTGAATTATGGCACAGCAACTTGGCATATTTTATTGAACACCTTTAAGGGGGAGGGGACAAATGTATAATGTTGAAGTCTGTGAGATGCCTGTATTCAGGCTTCATCATTCTGACAGCAGTTCACAGAAATTGCCCCCAAAGTTCAAAATGACAAAACTTTGTAGTACTACAAAATATATATTTTATCACATGGTGTGGTATGAGAAGTGACATTCAGAATGTTGACACTAACATGTTGACAGCCATAATGTTGGCACGGTCAAATTCATAATGTTGACATGTACTTTAATATATAGAGATATTAAGGCTAAGAAAGTAGGTTAAAAGGCAACACTACATGCACAAAAGAAAATTATGTGACACCGGAGAACTCACACAATTAGGTAGTGTACATATGTGGACTGTTATTCACCGATTACGAACACTTAATAAGAGGTATTATCTTGTATCTACTGCATTGAGTGAAATTCAACATAAATTGGAATTCGAGTGAATTGCAGCCAACAGAATTTCTGGGCTGCTATCCACATTAAAATAGCTTGAACATATTCAGAACAGAGAGCATAATGATCTATAGAGAAAATGCATATATTTTTAATAATAGATAAACCGTTTCCTGTTTAATTGACACCAATGACCTATAATGATACTTATTTGCATATAAATAAAATGCCCCCCATCAGTGATGCTCTTCACAAATGACAAACACACATATTAAATTATATGAGACGTGGCTATTAAATAACACAAATGTACCTGTAGTACAGTGTTTCCCAAATTCGGTCTCTAAGTACCCCAATATTTCATGTTTTCCAGGTCTTCATACAGAATTTCAAGTGAAATTATTAGCTCCACCTGTGGATCTTTTAAAATGTGTCATTGATACCTGTGCACTTGCCGGGTGACTTGGAAAACGTGACTTGTTGTGGGTACTTGAGGACCAACATTGGGAACCACAGTTGTAGTAAATAACCATACCACATGTATTAAAAGTGAGTGGGGGAACATAGAACTTGGACTTTCTCAAATTGGTCTTTGCTAGTTGCATCTCTATTGGATATAAGCATGCGCCTCCATTCCTCCCAAGTATGTACAGATGCAGGCAGCCTTATGCATTCCATCCCAGGCACACCAATCGCCGTAGTGTGCTGGGGATTCTGGCGTGCGTCTCCAACGCTTGCGCACCCCATTGCCGCTAATGGGCGTGCGAGGCTCCTAGATGCTCACGCATCCACGTGCACTGGTGCGACATCCACCAGATCGGAGCATCTGACGTGCCAGCGGCAATAATAAGGCTGGCTCCATCTGTAGTACAATGTTCTGCGTCATCAGAGGTGGCAGAGGCTGAGTGCTCTGTTTAGAGAGCAGAGCTTTATTGCATTTAAAAAAACAACTTATACATCTGCAGTTCCAGGAATGGCCTTTTACCAAGGAAACAAAGAAAATGAAGAACACAGAGTTAAATATAGTGTGTGCTGCGTCACTGTGTTTGTTACTTTGGTAAAGGTGGGCAGCAAACAATTGGTCTCCAGCTATTTGAATACATACTACACAGTGAGCTTACTGTTAACAGGAAAGTATGTTTAAATGGCTGTGGATTAAAAAGCAGGGTAACCGCGCACAACCTACCAAAGTAATTCAAGTGCTTCATTCAGCCCCCACATTATGACTCATGTTCCCTGTGTACTTGGATTTTCTTTGTGACAGAATTATTGAATGTTCTCTTATTCTCCTAAAATGTGTAGGCTGATTTTAGTGTAGGCTACCATAAAGTATAGGCAGAGGCTGATAACTGTATAATAGTCAAATACATGACAAAACTACAGGACCTTGTTACATATCCATTTTATCTATCTATCTATCTATCTATCTATCTAATGTCTCACAATTGAACACCAATGTAGTTTTCTTTCTAAAACATGTAATGGCTTCTGTATATGCAATCATAGTTTCAAGCGCAATTACTACAATGTTAGAATGTCATTTGAAACAGATTAGAATACAACAAATAATAACTGGGATAAATGTTATTAAACATATCGTCTTACCCTAAAGAATTCCTTTGTTGACCCTGAATCCAATGTCCCATATGCAATTTCTGTTTGTTTGGAAAGGTCTTCCGCACTTTCAATAGGCGACACCATCCGTTCGACGGTAAGGAAGGCAGCTAAGTTAGCCGTGTAGGATGAAATTATTATCAAGGTAAAGAACCACCACACACCTCCAACAATGCGACCAGATAGGGATCTAATAACAAGTATGAGATGCAGTTTTTAAATGAAATATATGTTGATACTTTCATAACAAGCAATTACATTTTTTTGGGTAGTAAATAAAAAAATGTATAACACAGCAATATATTATTTCACCTTAGTTCCAATCTATGGGTTCTTTTAGTGACAAGAAAATGAACTCTTACAAAGCTCTATTCATAGAAGATTGTAGGTAGCACAGAATTCTTAAACATATACTGCAGACCGTACCATTTACGTTATTCTTGAACTTTCTTTTTACAACTGATGATGCTACACAGGGTGTAGTCAATATGTTTGAGAACAGATATCTTGCAACGCCAGTAATATTGCAAACAGTAAATCCCATTTAAAAATGCAAATTAAAATACAGAAACTGCACACTTTAAATGTGGCTGAACATGATTACTAACAGTAACAGCAATTACTATCTGATCTCCCTGGCAACCCTTAGTGCATCTTATTCTTCCCAGCTTGCAGCCTGTATAAAGGTCCCAGGACATCTTCAAGATGATCAAGGCATTCTTCTCCTAACTGTCCTGACAGCCAAATCCCCTCATTGTGATATCACAATGCCACATCTCTGGGGGACAGAGCTTGTAGAGAATGAAACGTTGCCATGCTACAGCTCTGGTTTCACCTACCCTCTAAGAACAGATACAGATATGTCCCCAATTAACTGCTCCTGGACAGATAGTTTCAGGGCTTTGCAAAAACATCTCACAATAAAAAAAAAATTCTATAGAAAACTAGCATATGCACCTTCATCAGGTTATTGTGCATTAGCAAATTACTCAAAGCCAATTTGTTATGTAAAGCCATAGAAATAGTTAAAGGAGGACCCATCTAATGCACATTATATAAAATATTTTGGACATTTACAGTACTAGTATCTAGAGATGTGCAGGCTCTGATTTACTCTGATTTCAAAGCAGGATCTTATTGGCTATCCCAAATCACATGACAGTTGTTGACAGTTGATAGCCAATAAGATCCTGCTTTGAAATCAGAGTAAATCAGAGTAAATGAGAGCCTGCACATCTCTACGGTATCATTTCTATTGAGCTGTACAACAGCAGACTCCGATTTAGTATGTATTTAATGCAGCTACTGTCGTTTTCAACATATGTAGCTCTTTAAACTAACAGTACTGTAGATCTTTATGAAGTGGATTATAGCAGTGGCTCCCAACTGGGAGAGTGTATCTAGGAGGGTGGCAGATTGGAGTTTTAGAAATGTTAGTGTTTAGTTATTACTGTATCTTCTCAAAGTGTCAGGGATGAGATGGAACCTGAAGACAGTATCAATGTCCTTTAATGCTTGTGATTTATTGTATCTAAGGTAAACTAGGCTCATCATTTATGAAACATTGTGAAAGTTTAAACAAATGAAAAGTGTAATAGGCAGAACCTTCATTTACTGTTTTCAAGTAAAGTACAGTATATACAGTCCTAATTGCAGCTTTGGGTTGTGCAGACATGCTTAAGAAAGTATTTATACATACTTTATACATAATTAAATGTGCTGTATACTAGCTTCTTCATATGACAGCATGGAGGCAAAGTGCACTTAAAGCTAATGGCATTCTGTGCCCTTAATTGTGCTATAGCATCTCCATCCTGGTACCTTGGAGCGTTAATTGCATTTAAGTCCTGGGGACAACCAAATATGGATGAATACATAGAATTCTATGGGATCTGGAGTTGCTATAGGTAGGTCTTTTTAAGATCAGGTTTGATTATTTATCGTGTGCACGGATAATGTAACACATCTGTATTCCACATGGTTTTTAAATTTTACTTTGGAAATATTTCTAATTAGAATATTTAATTAATGAAAAAGTCTTACTTAGTTATGAAGAATGTCCTTAAAAAAGCTATTCAGTAGGAGGACCAAATGCCATAACTAACTATACAAACAGTTGAATATTGTGTAAAAATGATCCCTGCTGCATCATATTTTTTACTTTTGATCAATATACTACATAGGACCTACTGTATCTTTCCCCACACCGTAGATATCTATTTGGTATGATGGAGGATCACTCTTGTACTAGATCTGGGTCCCCGAGGGCAAACTTACTACATTGTTTATGACAATGACCAGTGATATACCAATTTTATATTTTAATACATAAGTATGTTACTCATCATTTGGTATAATTTTTAACTTTGACCCACGAATGGGCAATATTTGGTATACCACCCAGGGACACCAGTATAACACAATTAGTTAGTATGCTATTATTAATAATATCAATTGGGAACAAGTAATGTAGTTTACTGAACATTTTTCTCACACATGGGAGAGCTACACTGACACCTTATCCACAGGAGTCAGCTCTGTAAATATTTCCAAAATACTTTATAGTACTAAATGCCTATATATTGCAAAGCCCCCCCATGATTACTATCAACACCCCCTTCACTCCCGCTGGTTCTAGCCAACAGGTGCGAGCTTTGTTTTCTGACTTGTTTGTCGACATGTGGATACTGATTCTTAATTTTCATTATTACTTGTATCTGAAAATTGTATTTGTATCTTGCATATTACTATTGTCATATTTAACATATATTATTCATTTTACCCTAAATGATTAATGTATTCATGCTTCAATAAAGAAGAAATTGTTTAACAAAAAAAAAAAAAGCTGTTCATGACTAAACTATACATTAATCAAACATTTATACATTGCCTTCATGTCACAGAGTCTTCTCCCCATAAAGATAAGAGCATTATAGGATCTATTTCTGAAGAACTTATCAGTGTTTTCTACTATTTAATAAATGGGACCACTGATTCCCCATAGTCTGTCTTTGTTACTGTCCCCATAGCATGCTATAGGGATTGCAGTGGCTGGTCTATTTATTTTAAGATGACATTATCCAATTGCTATCTATGGGGGAAATGTAAGGCTGAAGAGACTTTACAGGGCCCCCTCTGGGTTAAGTTCCAAATGACCCATATTGCCTGAAGTGGAGCCCATAGATTCCAAATCCATATTGCTGTGAAATGTGGCAATAAAAATTGGTATTTTGCATGGGACATTTAATACATAGATCCCCATATTATATATTGGAAGTACAGTATAACATTCTGCTATAATGTGAATTAGGCATTATATGAGATCAGAGGCATATCTATAATGGAGATTACATATGATATACGCATCACACAATAAGGTAAGATACAGTATTTAAATAACACTGGAGCAAAAATATATGAGCCTGTTATAACAGTAACAATTTTTATTGCCATCTTGTTTGTAATGCTGTAACATGTAGCACCGCGTTTAATGTGTTATATTAGTAATTGCTGTTACCTTTATTTTAGCGCTTCTAAATTAAATTGCCATTTAACTAACCTTAGCAAGCAGTTAAAATTATGATCAGGGCAGGCAAGCTATATTCTGTCAATGTACGGTGGATTTAATTATAGGTCATGCTGTTGTCATGACAACTAAAGTATATTTTTAAACATTATTCCTTTTCTCTTGGTATGTGAGAACAGTTCAGATAAAATATGTAATACTACATTTACTGTATGCTGTATACTATACATGTAATGACTAATAGCTTAGATACAGATAAAACCCAATTATTCCACTGATTTTAGTCTAGCATCAAAATCCGGCATATCTTACAGTAAAAGTGCATACACACTGTGCATTTTTGCCCAGTGTGTATGCATAGCAGTGAAGGAGAAAATCACTGGGTTGATAATCACTCAGTGCATACATGCTGAGCAATTTTCACCATCCTATTGATTTTCCCCGGGGTGGACAAATTGCCGTAGCAGGACGCTATGGAAAGCCATCCACCCCGCTGCTCATCTGCTGGTAATACATTTGGATGTGTCCACATTGTAAAAATAGTCACATTCACACATGCTTATTTTCAAAGCTTATTTTCTAGACTGTTAGCTCCTGAGAGCAGGGCCCACTTCCCTATTGTTGTCAAAGCCCTCTTCTCTTCACATTTCACTGACAGCTATCCCATACTCAAACACTTAGCGACCATCTTCGTCCGCATACTCATCTCCATCTTTGGCCACCAGCTCCTTGTAGTACATTGATCATGTTCTCACTACTTACATCTAAGCTGTAATGTGTATTAAATTGTGGTGATCTTTTTACCTGTACTCAATTATTGTATTTTATTTACTGTAAAGTTAAGTTTTGTCTCCCTGTACTGTTCCGTTTTATGCCCTTTGTATGGCGCTGCAAAATACTTGTGGCGCCTTATAAATAAAAAAATAACATTATTAATAATAATAAGCATGTACAGTGCATAGTCATGCACAATACACTCAGTAATTGGGGCTACAGTATGTTCAATGCTGCATCATCCTCATTGTGTCCACACAGTGTAAAAAACAGTGCTTGATGTGTAATACTGCAAAGCTAATCATTTAATTTAACAAATTACACGTTTAACACTGCACTTTACTTGAGATAGTGATAGGGGCAATTGATTGACAGTGCTTTGGGGAGTTGCTTTTAAGGTTGCTCCATCTTCTCAGAGATACAGGCATGAAAACACTTACACAGGTGTGGCATATGAATTTAGTTACCAAATAACCTAATATAGTTGAAGTCATGTGTAAAAGAGCGAGACTAATGCTGGCCACACATCAGACCAACTTTCCTCCAACCATCCAACCAGTTGGTTGGACTGAAAATCTGGTACTGAATGGAACAAATGCAAATAAGTAATTTGCTCACAAACTCAGGAGAATGGACAAAAACATTCAGTGAAATTGTTTAAATCAAATAGGTCCAACTACAGTACATTGTCTGAGTGACAGTTGTTGTCCATTTTCCGATTTGGGAAACAAATGACTTAATTACAAATTACATTTGCTCCTATCCAGTACCAGGTTTTTATTCCATCCAATCAACTAGTTGGACGGTTGAAGGAAAGTTGGTTGGATGTGTGGCCAGCATTAGATTGACAATAATTATGGCTGGTACTACTCTGTATTTAGAAATAGAGATGAATGGTGGGGTGCACTTGGCAGGAGTCTTACCATGTCTTACGAGTCTTAGTGACAAAGGAGAATTCCAAATGTGGTAAGAATTGGCCCCCATAGAAACCTATCTGGGCTGATTTTTCAGTCGAAACATGGACATCAAAGACTGTGGTCCCCTTTACTGTATTTACATTTAGGGGATGCTTAATACTTACAGGCACTCTAAAAAAATGTTGTTGTTTTTTTTGGGGGGGGGGGGGTGGGGGGGCAATATCCTTATAATATTCTTTGATAAGTAGACCTGTAATACTGCTCAACTTGGTAATGTTTTCTACGCATCCATGTCTAAGGTGATGTCATCCAGGAACTCAAAGGCAAACATATCATCATTATAGTTCAAGAATGGTCAGCCAAGCAAAGTATAACAGATGAGGAAATATGGATCAACTGGCTGACCTGACAAAAGTAAGATAAGATAGAAAACTTGATAATGCACAGTAGCAAATATTGAGTAGATGCTTGCTACCAGCAGCGAATCGATCTGGTGCTTCGTCATTTTCATGGGCTTATATTCCAGGAACAGTTCTGGAACAGTATTTTAGATGTTAAGGTCAATGATAATCATTACTTTACAATACAGAGTAACATATTTACCCATTTTGTTTTCCTAATAGGAGAGTGCCTTGTACCATGACAATGCCCATCCACTCTGCACACATGGCTGCCTAATCATTTTTGAGAATATATTGTTAGCCATGGATCACAACCTTTCAGACACCAATGCCTGAGATAGTCTTTATAGGTTTTTAATTGCTTTACGGGAACCTGACAACAACACATAGTGACCCTGATTCTAAGTCGCAGGCTTTTATGTCTGCTTTTTTTCCCTATGGCTGCGACATTGACTCACTTTCATATGGTAATGTCATAATTACCCAAATTAAGTTGTAAGTCTGTGTGTCTGAAAGTGCAAGACTATTCCGTCCAATGTATTAGTGTGTTCACAGACTCAAGTGTCATCATTAGTATTAGCACTTGCACCAGCTCACTGCTAGGTGCAATAGATCTGCAGTAACAGGTTTCCCTTCTCCATATGCAAAACTCATATAAAGCTGCATATATGCGCCTTCAACACTCCTCTGACACTCCCACTGGAATCAGTCACTTGGTGCGACTTGAAACTTGCTGCCCAGTTTCCATAGCAAAGATAACTACAGTATTTCATGCATCCATTCACATAAAATGCAGTACACACGCACATATTTGTAAGACACCATACTTTGTGACTCAGACACATGCGCAATTAGCACAAAAAAGCATCCATTTTCACAGATGCATCTGAATCATGCACAAGAACATACTACTTGTATACAGAATATACCCACTGCACCCAACAACATTGATCTTAAACTCTCGGAACTGCAATCCACACTAACATAGGGCAGCAGTGCTTAGGAATAACTTTATATCTGCACTGATAAAGCTTTAAAGATAAAAGTGTGACACGAAGTTCTAACTCAAAATGCGATCACAACCTCAAGCTGGAAATAAAAAAAATGTATGCAATATATATATATACACAATATGCTGAACCTATGGGACATCTATTAATTTAGCAAATTTTTAGGACGTTCCTTACAAGGGACTTACTGTAAGTCATGTTTTTAAATAAAGCAAAATAGCAAGAAACTGGGTAAAAACATGTTGCACTGCAGATGAGGTGGAGAGATTTAGATTTGCGTCAGGATCTACGAGGCAATCATTTACAAGCAAAAACCATGCATGGAAATAATTTACGTCTTAAAAATACATCCGCGTTCGGCCAGCATCCATGATCTCCAGCGAACTCGGACAAACCTCACCCGCCGTTGGGTGCAGAGCCGGATTAACAATGGGGCTGATGGAGCTACAGCTCCAGGCCCACTCTCTAAATAGGCCCATTTTATAACTGAGGGTCAGGGCTTTCCAACAAGCCCTGCCTTGCGTTGCTAGCCCCCCGGGAACTGGAGATACCGCCAGGCAAAGCTGGAACATTTTCCCCATAGGATAACATGAGACCTTCTAATTCCGACCCCCACCTGGTTCCAACGGCATCACAGAAGCTCGAGGTTGATCTCAGTCTAACTCAAATTGCTGGGCCTTCAATCTGATACCAGGTTGGTCCATATGGGTTCATTGGTTCTAGAGATATTGCGGGTAAACCGATTTTTTTCATTTTTGAAATGTAATTTCATGGCTGTTCATGTTGTTTGAGGACAGATTTCTCTGGAACCAAATGGCCCAGTTTCACAGGACCGAAATCATTTGAAAATCATTCTTAGCCCACATGTAAATGGGTCAGTTGGTTCCGAAGATAATGCTGGTAACTACCCCTAAAGTTTAAAGGGGGGGTGGGGTAGTTTTCTCTCCTCAAACCAGAAAATGCAGGAACTAGGCTGGTGTAATAGGGGCCAGCCCGGGTAAATCCCTGCATTTTCTGGTGTGAAAGGGGTATTATTTCAAATAGCCAGGACCTGCATTGCTCTAAATACAGCGGGGCAGCCCCCTGCTCTCTGCCCGGCTGTCAATGGCTGTCATTTCTGCCCGGCGGCAGCTGTCCCCCCAGTTACCGCAAGCATGTATTCCCCCTTGGCAATGAGCATGCAATCCCACATGGCAATGAGCATGTAATCCCTGTCAATGAGCATATAGGTAAGCAGCACTTATGTAGCATAATTTTTAACAGGCATTATGGTGTTTGGCATAATACTTAATGAACATTATGGTGTGTGGCTTAACATGTAATGGGCATTATGGTGTAATTTTTAATGCGCACCTTTGGCGCGCAATGCCCGTTTATGAAGCATATTGTGCATTATTGCTTAATCTGTTTGGTATAGTGTGTATTTTGGCTCAATCCATGTGGAAAAATTTTGCCTTAATCTGTGTGGCATAACATGAATTTTGGCTCAGTTTGTGTAAATTGCATGATTGGTATAAGGGGTATATGGGGTCCGGTATGATATGCTGGTGGTTGGAATCCCGGCGGTCAAAATACCGACGCCGGAATCCCGACCTCCGCAATGCCGACAAGGGGGGGCTGTGGATCGCTCCCCCTTGCGGGGGACACCCATAAAGGGACAAAGTGCATTGCAGTGGTCGGGATTCTGGCATTGGTATTTTGACAGCTGGGATTCCAACCACCGACATATTGACCGCATCCCGGTATATGGTGTGGTAAACTTAGATGACCACATAAAAGGTGCTGAAATGTTGTCTACCAAGTTTTGTCTTTCAGTATTCTTTTTACGACTGGAGTGCCGCCTCACCCCGCAAGTATTTTAGGATTTTATGACATCGGCATCCTGCGGGGGCACCTTTTGGAGGGCACCCGCCAATATATCTTCCTGCATTTTTCCTATGCCAGCCTCCTGCTTTTTCCAGGCATATATAATTAGTTGAAAGTATTTACAAAAATAGAGACCCATGAGCAGACCACCCAACCAGAACACTGGTCAAGCCTCCCACATAATCAGGTGCTGGCCACAACCCCTATTATTGCGCATAATAGGCCCTTGATAATTTTCAGCTCCAGGCCCATTTAGACCTTAATCTGGCTCTGGTTGGGTGAGGTTTGTCCAAACTAAAATCTATATTGCACTTTAAAAATAAAGCTGTGGGCTACATGCAAAAGCAGGCAGTATTTATATTTACAAGTGTGCTGCTGAATATAGCAGTTTACTGTAGCGGCACCGTGATGCGAACAAAGCTCCTTCACATCGCCGCTGCGTCTCAACAAAGTGAATGCGAAGTGGGCACATGTGCTCACCAGCTCCAGTTTACTTCAGTGGCGTAGAGGGAGCTGTAAATTCCCACTCTCTCGCTATGCTGCGTCATCCTTGCACAGAAAACATTAAATGTATTTGCTCCACTTGCACTGTGTCATGGTTTGCTCCAGACACCAAGTTAGTTACTTACATTTTCCTTTACTTACAGACATGAATCAGTCCTTAGATCATTTTTCTAGTTAAAATGCATTAAAACTTTGTACTTCTATACATACTGGTAATGGAAGGTCATTCCAGACTGCCATAAGCTTTGAAAAATAAAGTATAACATAATATTCCTTAGCGCAAACCAGAATATAAACCAACAGAAAGATGACATGCAGTAAACTTCTTTGGAATAAATGATCCTAGTTTTACAATATCTGTATATAAAGCCCAGATCTTACTTCTGAAAACACAGAAAGAGCTCAGTGATGATTACTACACCAGAGCATTATCAAATCCTAGTTTGAGCCATAAAACTTGCTAATGCAATTTTATATTTGGTAACACCAAGGTCTGGAGACTAATCACTGTAGGCAAATATGCAGTAGAGCCGGCTGATAATTATAGTGATACAAAATGTAAGTGAAGAATAAAGCAGAGAGACATTTCACAAAAGGAGCTGTCAGGAAGATGCCATGTAGAAGCAAAAGAATAATTACATTGGCTTTCCAGCTATTCCCTTAGCCTAGAGGTGTTTAATACTGCATGCCCCTTCCATGATAATTGTGCTTTGTCTAGCACTTTCAGGTACATCATTTGAGGCTTTATACTAACTCTATACCAGACCTTCAAACTTAAAGACAATTCTTAGTTGAAGGATAAAAACGTATTAAAAATGTGTTTTGTGAAACATTTGCTTGACTGCGTAATAAAATGCATGTGATAGTCTCTAGTAAATCAAGCAAAGGAGGTAATGTTGTCAGTAATACAGAAGAACTATATACTGTATTATAGTTACAGATATACATACAGTAATTTCAGTCAAAGCAGATATGCCACTGCTATGGGGCCAGAGGTACATTGCCCGGTAATTGTTTCCAATATGAAGCCCCCAGATATAAAACCCATGACTGGATGCACGCACATGCCTAGGCCCCTGATAATGCCCACAATAGTAGAGATGGGTATTGGAGATGATTGCCAGCACACCTATCAAAATTTACTATGGTGCTTGATGGTTGTTATGTCTCTATGGCCCTTATTCTGATCGGTGCGGATATTCCCGCTTGCGTACGGGCCGCCGATGTTTATCGTCTGCGCATGTGCAGAGGTCACTCTGCGCATGTGCAGGCGATTTCGCCGCATGGATTCTTTATACGCCGCACAGGGGGCGTAGAGGGGCGTGAGGGGCTACTTATCCTCATTACCCTATGCATACGCCCCGCGTTTCATGGGCGTTCCCATGCAAACGCGGGGCGTATGCATGGTAATGAGGCCGTGACGCGTGGGTACGGGGCGGGCATCTGACATCGCCGGATGTCAGCTGCCCGCCCCCATACAAGATTTCACACGGACAAGTGTCCGTGTGGTCTTGTGTTGCGGGACCTGGTGGAGCGTGCGGCCCTGCATTCGATGTTCGGCGACCATCGAATGCAGGGGCTGCTCCCACCATGGAGGAGGCGTATCCCCGTCCACATTCATGCGGACCGCCACATATCCGCATACGGACGGAGGTGGCGATCCGTATGGAAGGCGGGGATTCGCCAAGACGGACATCACCGCATATTTCTGATCGGGCCGCACCGATCAGAATAAGGGCCTATATGACATACAAAGAACTTTACCTAATGTACAGTATATCTTTTGTTTTGTAAATTAGCAGTGCAGTTCATTAACCTAAAGTAATGTACCTTGTGTAGTGTGGGTATACAGATGTGTCCTCATACACTGAGTGTCTTTACACCATATAGCATGAGACGCCCGGAATGACTGGGATGCTCCAAGATGAGGAACTGAACATCATTTTAGATACATTTTGTGTCTTAGTCATATCACAGATGTAATGCAAAGTCTCTCTCAGTTTACCAGAGCACTTTTTACACAGATCACACACATATACAAATGTCACAAGCTTCAATGGTCAATGTGGGTCAGCAATGTGGTTTTACCATTTCTAGTTGTTGCTTTTATGTAAACAAAATGCACATATTTAAGAAAAGAGCTATATGTACCCACGAGGCATAAAGATCCTTGTGCGCTGAGAGAGGCTATTTGGCATGACTGAAACCACAATATAAAAGAACACATCTGTATTAATACAAGAGTCATGGTAATGGGTATATGTAAAATTGTCACCAAACTGTAAGTACTGTGCATACTGGTTTTATTTTCCCAGATGCTGATTTCAGTGTTTCTGTGGCAGCATGGGTTCAAATTCTTGCAACTGTTTCAGTCATGAACCACAAAGCATCATAACTTTGTTGACTAGAGTACGTAAAAGTGCATACTAGTGTGAATGTGGCTTGGATGACAGGTGGTGACCATGTGCAAAAATAATTAAAAATGGCAAGTTCTGAAACACACAGTATAAAATATACAGTATAATATATGATAATTACTATGCTTCTTGGTTTATACCCTCAGCAGTTACAGAAAGTCACTGTATATTAATCAAGTATTCACAGGAACAATAAAACCAGCCTCTATCATTAAAAACAGGTGTAGTATTAAAACTGAAAATCTTGCCTCTCTTTATGTGGTACAAATATATTGATATATTGACAAACGTATTACCCAGCTTGGATACTGTACCTATTAATTCACCTGGTTAACATACTGAGCCCAATATATAATAATGATGTACTTTTCTGTAGTTCGTCATTACAAATAGGCATACAATACTACCTACATACAAGCAGAGTGCGGATCCAGGTTTCTGCGGTCACCTCATAAAAGGAAAAGAGCGTTCTTCTATGTTAAAGCTTTGTTTTGGCTTTTTATGAATTTTCATTCGTTTCCCCACAACTACTGTATGTATAAAATGAAATTATGGAATAGAGTCTATTGCCTAAGATGCATGTATCTCAAACATTTATCTCCTGCCCTGAAACGTTTGGGGAGATAAATATAGAGAAAATGTTTCTTAAGAAACAGAATGTATCCATGACGTGACACCTGAAGAATGTACTGTAGTTAAAAAAAATTCTAAAAATGATATACAGTATTACTTGAAATTTGTAAAAATATGAAAAAAAAAAAATCTGTATGTATAATGTTAATGGAGAACCATGCTTGTCTTTGTTATACTGTATACAACTGTAAAAACATTGTATAATATAGAATCTCTCAAAGCCATGAAGTGCAAACTGTGTGACCTATGACCAACAAACTTAAAATTCACCATCCTTTGTTCCCATTACAGTTCCTATTGCACTGTAAAATGGGAATGCAGCAAAAACACGGTACCCCTCCAAGAAGGCGGGAAATGATCGGAACCTTGTGCATTTCTGTAATCTTTACATGGTGTATATAATTTCACGAGAGACAATGTATATTTATAAAAGGTATCTACGCTGGCTTTAACATTATCATAGATTTGTAGAAAAAAAAGTCGGCATAAAGAACTTAATGGTTATACTGCAATATGAAGTGTTTCTTCATTGTTGTGAATATATATGCACCACGGCATCCGCTTCAGACCAAAAATGCACAAAGTAGAAATAGATGAGTAACCAACCTTGGCGAAATATCGCATCCTTGCTGCATAAAGGCACCAAGGGAAAACCAGAGACTATTAAATATCCCAAACTCATTAGATGATTCGTTACTTTGTGTTTCTCTTCCATCTTCAAATTCCTCAGTATGCCATTCGTATGGACTAAATCTGCTGACCAGGAATAAAACTACACTGACCCCAATATAAGCAAATACTATGCACATCCAGATCTCATATGCTAAAGGATCAAGAAAGGAAAACACTCCTGGTTTTGACTTCTGGGGCTTCTTGATCATAATAGATATTCCCAAACTCATGAACGGTTTTGAAAAGTCAATCACTTCTTCTCTCACCAATGTTATAGTTAATGGAGCAATTGCAATATCAGCTTTCTGTAAAACAAAATAAAGTAATTATAATTACAGCAGTAGTACCACCCTGTTTCGAATGGCAAACTTTATTATTTGTATATTACAGTATAGCTGCTTAAAAGAACTTTTGCATACTGTATAGTGGATATGCTATCGAATACCCCTTTCACACTATAATCCTGGGTCCGATCCTGGATAATGGATCGTGTTGCAATCCCTCATACAATGAGGCATGGACCCAGGAAAAAATGTTGGAGCTTGTCAGTGTGATTTGGTGTCAACCTAGCTCATAAACAAGATCAGGGTCTCTGCACATTCAACCGGGTCGACCTTTCATATAAACACACAACCCGAGTTACACAATTTATTTATGGGCCAAGGCTCTGAGTGAAAGGGGTATTAGACAGAGAATACAATATTTACATTTAAAGGTTTAAGATGATAATGATCACCAACAAAATAAATTAATATAAAAAAGATTTATAACACAATACTATGCTTTACAAAATATCTTCTATTATTTAATATAATACACATATTTAAAATCGATGACTCCATACAGATCCATAGAGATCCCTCAGTGTGGTGGTTATTTTGCTCTTTTTGCTTTGTATATAGAGTATTCCTGTACTGCATTTGGCTATTTAGGGTCACAATTTTAGCCAGCACAGGAATGACACCCGTTTATATATATGTTACTGCAAATACAGTTATATGTACATATTTGTTCCTGATGTACAGTATGCTATTTGTGGATAATACAATATATATGCATGTACATTCCCGGAACAGTAGTACTATTCATCCTTTCTGACTATAACAATGTCAGCTGTCAAGGTTAAAGAGGTGAAAGAAAAATTCTGATTTATGTTAGGACAAGAAAGAGAAGATTGTCTTTTGTTTTATATGTAATTGTAAATCTTGGCCGCAGGAAAATGTTTCCTCGTCTCCCTTGGTGCCATGTGAAGTATTGTCATCACAGAGTTTAAACACAATATGTGATTAGTTTGTCGATGCCCTGAAAACACCGAAAACAGAGATATATCCAAGAGAATTGAAACCAATTGACTTGACCATATCATTCATCTGTCATTTATTAAGTTTGCGGTTTATTGTATATTGAAAGAATATATATACTGGTTAGTTTGCAGTTATGACTTTTGAAAGTTGAGATGCACCCCGAGACTTGAGATTCGTATGGCTGTTGCTTTCTCTACTTTGCTTTATAAAGAAAATATTCTACGCGTATTAGAGGCAAGTCTAATAATCACTGCTTTCAGATTTGCTTATGACATATTGCCAGGAAATTTGATTGTACATGTTTTAAATGAAAATGCATTTGGAAGAAAAATTACAATTCATACTCACTCCATAAACTAATTCGCCCACCATTCCATTCCATATTTTTGTTTCTGCATCTCTTGCTCCATACTTGCCATCTCCTACTATTGTCAGTTTGTACTTAAATCCACAGTGCCTGGCAATTTCAGTAGCCAAATCAACACAGTATCCTTCATAGCGATCATTCCCTTCAAACTGATCTGCATTTTTCTTATACATCACATATGGGGCTTCCTAAAAAAATCACAGTCATTATTTAACAAGTAGTTCCATTAATGTGGACACTGCACATTAACCAAAACTAAAAGTATAGTATATGTGCAAGTAAACACTGGAAATAATAATGAGTAGGAGTAAAACCAAATGCATACAGTCTTTTGGATGTGGGTGCAAAAGAAAAGATCCCTCTCCTGTGAATATGCTTCCATAGGCATAAACTGGGTCAAACTCTGAAAAGTCATAGGTACAGTACATATTGGTCACACCGTAGTCCCCATTGATAATAACGTAAAATCTACTTCATCAGACTATAGCAACAATTCCTAGAATTATGCAAAAACTTTATAAGCAGACCCTAAGACTTATAGTAGAATAACCAGTTTTGATTTGTTTCAGAAATATTTTATTTAAGAAAAAGTAATTTGCCAATGTATATACGATGCTGGATTGAAAAGTAATGCCTCCATGGCTATAAGTTTTTTTATTTTTGAACACATTTGAACACTTTTTTTAAGTACATGATAACTTTATCCTCTATGTACTGTAATGCACTATTCCCTTTTCAATGTAGGCCCCATCCCTTTCCACACATGTGCGCCAATGCTTGACAAGTCAGGCAAATCTATCATAAAAAAAGCTGGTGGTTGCTGTCGACCCTTAAGGTGCTCTTTCATCTTTGGGAAGAGGTTTGCAGCGTCTGCAGTTTAAGGAGGTTCTGCCACACCCATCGTACATCCCGGTCCTTGTGCCCTGCAAATTTCACCTTTTCCAAAAGACAGTACGATAACTAGCTGTCCCCGTTAAGACATTATTTAACCGTAAATCGTTTGCCACTTGATTCATTCTGATTGAGTCCCTCAAGCTGCCTGGTAACTAAGCCAGGCTTTGATTGGCTGGTGGTTATCAGATTCTGATCCATTGGAGAGGTTGCGCTAGTGAATATTCCAATGAAGGTGCTGCCAATAGTATGTATCATATCATCATGAGATGGGATTAAGTTTAATATCCAAGTGATGAAAAGCTTTGCTTTTCTATACTTGTTATATCAACACTGATTTTCATAAAGCTCTAGGAGGTAGCCAAGAAAAGGGGACAAAAACTATGTTAACAGTGTTGAAATATGTGATTGCTATAGTTGTAACACTGTACTAAATGGTGTGAAGTGGTAACTGTACTTTTCTCCAGTGAACACGGTTGATTTCCACAGAGATTTCATTTAACACTACTTCATAAATAAACATCTAAGTGACGTTTTTGAGATTGCATTTGTGCGTGGGTTGTCTATTCTCTATCAGCCCACACAATTCCAGTGATTTACAAATGGGTTGCATCAATTGTGTTCTGCTTGTGTTAAGTAACCAAGTGTAATTATATAGTACAACATGAGAAGGGAGTAATCATTTCGGTACTTGTTTCCTAGCACGGCCACAACGATTTAGATCGTTGTGGTCGTAAGATAAAAAATCGGATCGATCGCATCGCATGCGATTTGGTCGCATACGATGCGACCGATCCGATCGACCGATTTTTCACCCGATTTTTTTTTTTTTTTTACCCGATTTTTTTCAATTGCCCCCCCAAATGTTACTAAGTGGGCTAGACCCCACGATAGACGTCAACCCGAAGCGTGGCGAGCGCAGCGAGCCCGCGAGGGGCGGCGGTGCGCGTCCTCCGACCTTTTCATTCCCCTACTACCCACGTCGGCGTGGAGTCGAGAATATATAGTGTGGCGAGCGCAGCGAGCCACCGAGCCCGAAGCGTGGCGAGCGCAGCGAGCCCCGCGAGGGGACGCGTATAACTTCACAGGTATACGCGTCCCCTCGCGGGGCTCGCTGCGCTCGCCACGCTTCGGGCTCGGTGGCTCGCTGCGCTCGCCACACTATATATTCTCAACTCCACGCCGACGTGGATAGTAGGGAAATGAAAAGGTCGGAGGACGCGTACCGCTGCCCCTCGCGGGCTCGCTGCGCTCGCCACGTTTCGGGTTGACGTCTATCGTGGGGTCATGGCGGGCACATAAAAAATGTGAAATGGGTCATATTGGCCCATTTCACCTTTTTTATCATTTTTCCCTATGTAAGATGGACTTAATCAAGTCCATCTAATCTTGTGCCATTATAATGGCACAAGACCAACGCGATCCTCCCGATTTCAATGTTAAAAGATTTTTTAACATTGAAGTCTATGTAAAAATCGGGTGAATCGGTCGGTCGCATCGCGGCCGATTTTAATTGGTCGCGACCGACCGATTGACTCGATTTTTGTCATTCAAAGTGAAAAAATTGTAAAAAATCGGCCACATCGTGAGGATCGTGTCCCTTAATTAAGAGCCACGATCACTCACGATTGTGGCCGTTCTAGGAAACAAGTACCATCATTTCAAAGTTTTGTGCCTTTGTGGTTCTGAAAACAGATCTTCAAAGAGCACTAAGGGCCTTATTCTGATTTACTCCTTCTGGCAAATTCCATCTTAGATGGACAAAACCATGTGCACTGCAGGTGGGGCAGATGTAACTTGTGCAGATAGAATTAGATTTGTGTGGGGTTTTACTTCAAAGAGCACTAAGGGCCTTATTCTGATTTACTCCTTCTGGCAAATTCCATCTTAGATGGACAAAACCATGTGCACTGCAGGTGGGGCAGATGTAACTTGTGCAGAGAGAATTAGATTTGGGTGGGGTTTTACTTCAAAGTGAGATCTATATTGCAGTGGAAAAATAAAGCAGCCAGTATTTTCCCTGCACAGAAACAAAATAACTCACCCAAATCTAATTCTCTCTGCACATTTTACACCTGCCCCCCCTGCAGTGCACATGGTTTTGTCCATCTAAGAAGGAATTTGCCAGAAGGCGTGAACTAAAATACTAAAATAGGGCCTTGAGTAACAATTGGCACGATTCCCATTTTGAACCATTGCATAGATATACTATATTTTTCTATTTGTCATTTGGATCAAGCTCTTCTTGGTGACTGTTGGATTCTGTGGGGTTTTTTTTTTTTTTGGGAGGGGGGGGGGTGTTCTAAATTTTCTGGACTGTGTTGAACACTGGGACTGAGATCATGGGTTTATTCAAAGAAAGGGCCTGTTTGGTGTCAGTATCCAGGTTTATGTGGATTTCCCCAGATATTTTTATCTCCAACACAATGCACAAATATACGGATAGATAAATAAGCAGCACTGCGCCATATGGTATGTGTAGCTAAAAAAATACTAAGTTTCTAGTCAACAAATGCAATATCTATTTTAATATACATGTAGCCAATGCTGCCCTGTCTGTAGGTGGGTACACTCAGATACAAACGTAGAGCCGCCATCTAATATCGGGTGATTGGCCTAATGATGTTATTAGTGTCTATATAGAAGTGTTAGCTGGTAAAAATCTTAAAATGTTCCTGCAATGGTTGAATTGGGAGGATGCATTGTATGTGCAGTTTAATATTTAATAAGATGATCTCTGGATTCTATAGAAGAAGTTACAAGCTGACCTTTCTCAATGTGTATGGGGGTCACAATGATCGGAGTGTTTATTTGATCTGCTAGTGCTTGGCATAGCATGTACCCACCTTTACAAACATTTTTAAGGAACTGACAGCATATTTCCACTGGATCCTTTAAATGCAACACAGACTTTTCACTCACATACTGTACCACAAGTATTGGCCAGATGACACATTGCAACCTTCTATTTTTACACAGGATACAAAGCCATAAAGGTCAGTTATGCATGATAATTGCATGTTAAATCATGACAAATTTGAAAAAGTCACAAGCATATGGAAATTCCCCATGACACCAAATGTAATTATCTTGCATAAATGCCTAAACATCACTGTCATGGTTTAATTGCCAAGTTTTATTTAATGAGTCATTCTGGAAATATACAAATTTTCCTTAAAGATATGCTTGCCATTTTCATACTGGACTCTGCTTAGAACTTTTAACTATTTTAATACCGTATTCACCATCATGTTATTTTAATAGTCTGTGAAATGGGAATCAGAAGTTGCACATACAGTAAAGAGACACATTTATACATCAAAATACAAGAAATCCCTATTGTGCCACACAGATAAGGCAGACATTTCAGTGTCTTAGCGCTCCCCTTCTCCTCCCAACGTTTGGACTGGTTTGCTGAGCATACATTTCTTTATGCAGATGAACTATATATATATTGACATTGGCAGCTGTTAATTATAAGGTATTTTTACTTGATTCTAAAGGCTAGACTTTAAGGATTCAGCTACCTTCCAGGACACCCTCACCCTGATTTACTCCTAGGAATCCATTATGGTGCTTTGGGCTCTTCCCTGCTCTGATACTCCTATAGCTCTGCCCTGGAAAATAGGTTGAGAACTTCCTTTTATGCCTCTTCAGAGACAGGGAGGGAGAGGTTCTAAATATTATCTCTTTGATGATAGAGTTCCTTGGTTTTTAGCTCAGAGTCCATACCAATGTTGATGTTCTTTCTTCTTCTGCCCTCTTAATAAACCGGTTTTGTATGGTAATAGACCTAACTGACTGAAGCAGAACAAATTCTTGCTTCTCTCTACTTCCTTGATTACTTCACTTCTTCCAATTTACTTCCATCTTATCTCTCCCTTATAGGTAACCTGTCTCTTTTATTTGCATCTTCTCTTCTTTTTCTCTTTCCAAGTTCTTAATACCTCAAACAAAAATGTGATTTTTGTACCATATGTGCTGCTTGGCATTTCTTGATGTACCTTGTATATTGCATCACTTTTATTTGTATAAAGATCATTTGCATTAAATATTTTATAAAATGTACATGCTCTTCATTTCCATAGTAGATTATGGTTTTACCAAGGTACGAAATTGTACCTATTTCCCAGATTTACTCCTACCTCTTGCCCCTATTTACAAGCTCCTTTCCTTGACAATATCATGTGTCTCTCCTTTAGACAGAACATCTCAATTGGCTATTTTAATTCTCAAATACATTCTTTGCCATTTGCAGGGTTTTTGATGTTTAAACGTGTTTTATTCCTCTTTATTTGGATTTTATACATGTATATATTGTGAAGAGTTTTGGAGAGCCAGGTCCTTGTTTATCTGTTGATGTACAGTAGTTGGTGTGGTATTGCCTTTAAGACAATATTCCAGGAAAATTGGCTTAAATATTTTAGAAGCTCTTTCAGTCCTGTGAGAATAAATTACTTGTGCTGTTTTGAGAGAAATATTGATACAGTATATCTAAAAATAACTCTTCGGCCACATGTAATTTATAATGCTTGCAGATTGGGGCGTTATGGGAGAAAGTTACAAGAGAGATGGATGGGGTGCCTGCTCAGAAAATCTCTGCTTCCTTAGAGAATCCAAAGCCTACAGTAGGTTATGTAAAAGCAAGCCTGATGCATAGGAATGTACTATACTCTAGAATAGAGTATAGATTATAAATATATTACATTTATTTTAGAATATAATCATTATAGATATTTTAACCATCTGATCACTTGGGCATATGACAGTAGGCTGCAGCACATTGATATGTACAGTAATTTGGACTAGACTTCCTGTACTTATGTATTAAAATAATTTTTTAATGTTTTTTTATACGTTTTTTAAGTATTTTCTATGTAATTACAAAAAAAAATCTAGATTACACATTACAATGTATTTTAGATGATTAATAAATCTTACCAAAATAGTTGTGACAATGACGGTTTTATTCTCCAGACCCATGGAATCATTTGCAGACAATACATCGCTAATAGTAACCACCATTTTGTCAACTTCACTCCAATACCCGATCTGTAAAATTAAAATAATTGCAGATTGTAGCTGATAAATCAAACAATTCTTATACTTTATAGTGTCATACTGGGGGGGGGGGGGGGGATTTACTAAGATAAGAGTTCTATTTCAGAAGGGATGTTGCTATGGGCAACCAATCAGAATCTACTTCTTATTTATTTAGCACCTTCTAGAAGATAATAGATAATATCTGATCGGTGGCCCATAGCAACATCCCATCTGAAATAGAATCCCATCTTAGTAAATTTACCCCTAGCAGTATACTACAAATTGCAATCAGTGGGTATTACAATTTGGAGATGTTTTCTTTGGACCCCAACATAACGACTGAAATGTAGCTAATATAGCTGTCTATGGGGACAGCAAAAATGCCCCATTTACCAAGCTCATTCAACACATTTCTCTTTTAGAGAAGCCTCCATCCTGCCGCATAGCCTTTAATAAATACCCCTACAAAAAAGCATTCCAGATGGCTGCAATATGTGGAGATGAGGAGAGTTCACAGCTTCCGAACAATTTTTGTTACACAGGCTCCAAGGATGGAATTCAATTGTATTTTCATCAGTGATAAGTAATCAGTGCCCATCAGAGCTACTGCATTCAACTGTTCCTGCCAACGGAAGTGAATGCATTACTTATTGAGTTTTTACACCCACATGCATGGGGTTAATGTGGCTAAACCAGTCCAAGGTCCTGTTTAGTATGATCAAACAGCAGTTTTCTGCCCGCCACCTCAAGAGGCAGCAACTAGAAATCTTGCACTCAGGTCCGTCATCAGACAAAAATGAATAGCTCTGACAGGGGCCCATTACCAATATTTTAAGAAATACGTTAATAGAAGTTTTAATGACATTATTGAATTGATTTAAGAATTGTTGTTTTTTGCATCTACGCAATCTAGTATTGGGGTGCCCATTACGAACAGCCGCGCTATAAACAACTGAATTCCCCCCTTTGAGTGCAAGGAAATGTACAGTGTGAGCACAAATATCCCATAAATATTTTACACTTTATTTCCTTTCCACCCATGTCTTTAGCTACTTATGCAAAAAAGAACACAAGAAATAAGCCAACAACTCACAACAAAAACTAATTCAGTCATATAAACAATAAGAATGCACTTGTTCCTCATTACTTTGCAGCCAACATCACAGTTTAGAAAATCTAGCAAGTTTCACCAATAAGAACTAAGCTATTCTTTAAAGCATACATTATGCATTAGTGATACAATGAAAGATAAACTAGTAATAAACCAAAGTAAGTTACCTTACGAGGACCATTGCTTTTCAGTTCCATGATGTTAATTGTATAATTAACTCTTTTACCATTCTGGTCAAATTTAATGTTTCCAGTCAATCCATCTACTTGGACCTATTGAAAAAAAAATATGAGAAGTGAGGAATTGGGTCTTATTGATGAAAAGTTCTATATAAATAAAAATATTAATTATTACAATTTTTTCTCCCATGAAAGAGTCTACTATTATGGAACTAGCCTTGATTTGAATGGAACAGATAAAGAGCTATTAGAGCTAGTGGCAGCTCCATAGGAGGGGCTGCAGATCAGTCTAAAATACAAATAGGTGAGCCACACCAACTGTCATTCCAAAAGGACTTTTAGTTGGTGTGGCTCCCCAATATATAGTTACATAGTAGGTAAGGCTGAAAAAAGACTTGAGTCCATCTAGTTCAACCTGGTATAGATATCCATTGCTGATTTGGTAGGTTCTGGTATTTTACAGACAAATTATATTTCTTATTTGTACCCATGGATATTTTTCTCCAGTAAATGTTTGTCAAACTTTGCCTTGAATGCATTTAATGAGCCAGCCGTTACCACCTCTCTGGGAAGAGAGTTCCAGAGTTTGACTGTTCTGACCGTAAAGAAAATCTTTCTACTAGCTGAATGAAATCTTTTTTCTTCTAATCTATACTCATGCCCTCGTGTTCTAGATTCCTTTCTAGTAGAAATATGAATTGTGGACTATGCTGCAGGCCCTCCTCTGGAGACGCCAATGATTAGAACGCCACTTATCAGATTCAGAAAATTTACTGTATTTTGGATTGTTTATATTACTTTGGTTACTTCCATAGGCTATAAAGTAGTGTGTTATGACTAAGATATCTGGATAGTTGATAGACAATGTCTAGCTCAACAGTCAAAAGGTTGACACCCTTCTGAGTACAGACAGTCAAGCTACTTCTGGTATCTATTCCTGCCCTAAAGTCCTACATTACACAATAGCTGACAATCACCTCTACCACAAGCAGTGACAGTAGGCAGAAGCATATGACAATTAAAATCAAAGGAAATGAAGCATCTTCACTCACCTGTACATGTCAGACATTCTTCACTTAGCTTGCAAAAGTAATGGCTATAAGATGATGTGAATCAGAATCAGCAAGCGTGGCCTACCTAAGTATGTTGTTAGTTATCACATTAGACCTTAATAGTAATACATTATTGTGGCAGGAATACTGTCAAAATACCAGCAGTTGAGATCCCAACAGTCATAAGATAAAGAGCAGTATCTGCAGTCAGAATCCTGCCACATCTTAGAGGTAAGTAGTGGGGCTGGGGTTAGATTTAGGCACGGGGGGGGGGGGATAGGCTTAGGCTGCAGGCTGGATGGGAGGTTTATGGTAAATCTGCAGGAGGAAGAAGTTGGGGTTAGGCTGCAAGGAGTGTTGGTGGGATCATGCTATTGATCATATGATAGTTGGGATCCCATTGCCGGGATTTTGAATTCAAGCCTTGTTCTGCTACTAGTAATATTATATATTCGCAGGTATTAGAAGTAATATATTATTCATTTACCTGTTTCAAAGCCCTCTCTATTTCTACTCCATGTCCCCACGGCACTGCAGGATTAGCTAAACAGTCACCAGCATTTCCTCTTCTTGAGAGTTCTACCCTCTGTTTCCGTAAGTTGCGAAAGGCCTCAGTCATCACTTGGACAGCATCAAATGTCAGAGCTGATGTATACTGAAAATATAATGTAAATTGTGGTAAATATGAGAACATGATACAATACCCAACATAAATAAACTGACAACTCTGCAATACTTTTGTGAATATTACACATACTGTATCTCCTTTTTATGACACAACTTGTATTTTATGTTTAATTGGGCTTTAAATATAAGTAGATACAGATAAATATCTGATAATGGAATGTAACACATTAAGTTATCACATACCCTCCAACATCTTAAGGGCAGAAATCGGTACACATTCAAGAAGGGGGCGTGGCCATGGATAAAGTGGTCGTGGCCACACCCCCTTTCCGAATATTCACTGGGCATTTTGGCACACCCCACCCTCCACATCTACCACACACACAGCAAAACCGCAGGCACTGCTTACTGATGGGTGTTCCTGGGAAGCCTGTGAAGTTCCTGGAGGAGAGGAGCTGCGCTACGCACTGCAGATAATGTATATACTCGGGAGGCAATCCAGGTACCCAGTCCCTCTGTTAAGGTCGTGGGCGGATGACACATCACGCTTACGACCAGACACTTGAGCCCCAGTCAGCGTCACAGCCACCCAGCCCCTCTGTGGTCAGGGACAGATGTGACACATCACTCCCGCAACCAGCAGAAACCGGCACCCACAGTCACGGAACGGGAGCAACAGTGCATGCTGTTAAGCTCCGCTCCTCCATTCTTTGGCCCCAGGAGCCAGACTCTGGAGACAATGGAGAAGTGGCGACTCCATTGCCTCTGGCAGTTAAAAATTGGTACAATCGGTACATTGTTTTTAGCTGGTACAGACCGTTAAAAAAACGGTACTGTACTGGCTAAGTTGGAGGGTATGTTATCACAAATATACCATTGCTTTCCAAATACTACACTCATGCAGGCATTGTAAACTTCACACTAACATTACTTTTCTAACTAGGGAGAGGCAACTTAACTAGCAGTGGTTCCACATTATACATGCACATACCTACAGGTATAATTTAATAGGATGAGAGATTCAGAAAGTGAGAGATTTGGTAAGAAATCTCCATTTTTTTTAAGTGTCAATCATTTACACAGCAAAACCAGTTTGATTTCACAGTGTATATGATTGCCGCTTTTAAAGAACTGGAGATTTCTTACCAAATCTCTCATCCTATTAAATTTCACCCCATATTTCTTGTAATATTCTTAATGGAAAAACAAATTATGTTTTAGCCTTTGCTATCTGCGAGAGTGCAGACGAATAACCAAAAAGCCGAAAACAGAAGCAAGTTAAAATATGCATGATAGGTAGGTTGAGAGATTACGAAAAGGGGGTTTGTAAGTATAGCAAAAGAGTAGTTTCAGTGGCCCACCTCACTACACACTGTACATAATTTGGCCATGCTCCGAATTTGCCTAAAACCACACCTAGAAGCTAATTTCTAGATAAGTCCTGCCATTTTGAGGTGTACAGATTGGTTGTATGTATAGCAGTTGTCAATGTATTACAATTGTACAATACATGCAAATTCAGCCATACCATTAACACCACCTGCCTAATATTGTGTCAGTTCCCCTTGTGCCACCAAAACAACTCTGACCCGTCGCAGCATAACCTCCACAAGACCAGTGAAGTGTATTGTAGTATCTGGCACTAAGACGTTAGCAGCAGATCCTGAACTTTTGTTCATGTTCCTTAAACCATTTCTAAACAATTTATGCAATGTGGCAGGGTGCATTATCCTACTGAAAGATGCCATTGCCATCAGGGAATACTACTGCCATGAAAGGATAAACTTGGTCTGCAATTATGTTTATGTAGGTAACATCCAGAGGAATGCCAGGACCCAAGGTTTCCCAGTGAACACTGTCCAGACCATCACACTGATTCTGCCAGTTTGCCTACTTCCAATAGTGCATCCTGGTGCCATCTCTTCCCTATGTAAATAATGCACATGCCCCCAGAAGTTCAAATGGGTACTGACTACTCTGCATTTACACAGACCCTTATGCAGCAAGCTGTGATGCACTGTGTGTTCTGACTCCTTTCTATCATAGACAGCATTAACTTCAGCTATCTGTACTACAATAGCACTTCTGTGGTTTCGGACTTTATGGGCAAGAATTCACTGCACATAGGCATCACTGAGCCTTTTCACATACGCAGTAATATCTCACCCAGCTGCTGCAGTCTCATAATGTACAGAGCACACTGCAATCACCATACAGTGGGGGTTATTCTAGTCCATTCTTTCTGACAAAATCCTTCTTAGATGGACAAAACCATGTGCACTGCGGGTGGGGCAGATGTAACTTGTGCAGAGAGAATTAGATTTGGGTGGGGTTTTTCTTCAAAGTGAGATCTATATTGAAGTGTAAAATCATGCAGTCAGTATTTTCCCTGCATAGAAACAAAATAACTCACCCAAATCTAATTATCTCTGCACATGTTACATCTGCCCCCCTGCAGTGCACATGGTTTTGTCCATCTAAGAAGGATTTTGTCAGAAAGAATGAACTAGAATAAACCCCAGTGTTACAAGTATCATGCAGGTGTTCTATTTATCAAGCACAGAAAAAGGTGAGCTACAGTAGTAGGTAAACTGCAGCAATAGGTTAGGCAAACTTATCACAAATTTGCTCTACCCAATATAGACAAAAGTTTTCATAAATAGACTTTATCATATGAACTTTATTTTACCACAGTATACAAATGTGTGCGATATACAAATACTAAGGAAATACAACTTCTATATTTTGGATCTAAGTAAATAGCAATGGCACCACTACTAACCCCTGTTGTGCACTATTTGTAATCTAGTCCATTAAGAAAATGTAGCAACTTTTCTTTACAATTCCACCTTATATTTAAATACCAAAAGTCTTTCCTCATAAATGAAACCCCATATTAGGCAGCGTATGAAATGAACATCCGCTGTCATTCTGCCAACCCTCTGTATAAACTGTCTACTCACTTCTTCATGAAACACAAGTAGATGCGTTTGACAGGATTGGTCTTTCAGAAATCCATGCTGGCTGATTATATTATGTGTGTGACACATTGTGCCCTAGGCATGTGCTTACAGCCTGTGAGCATTGCCTGTGATTGCAATCAGGGTAAATGATCTCTATGTCTATCTCCATTAGCAAACATTCTACACATACACACACATTTACCAGGTTATGTACTGTATGTAAGCTGAATGTTGTAGAAATTCAAATAAAAAATGTTGTGTAAAAAAAGATTCTATTTCATTATATTTTCATTATGATGAATAAAAATGTTGGCTTGGCAATTCTGACACCTATTTTGACAAATGCACTTGGCACTCAAAGGGTTAAACTGTAAACGAAATTCCTTAAACAAAACAATATTTTTGCTACCATGGCTGTACAGTCAAATACAGAACACACATCTTTTTTTCTAGTTAAAATGGAGATATAAAAAATATTTTGTTCTCTACATTTAATTTTTTTAATCCTTTTGTGTTCTTTTTTTTTTAATGAAAAGATTTTACTTTAAAAAGAAATAGATTTTAATACCATCATCCTCTCACAGTTAGCGCCACAGAACTAAATGCAAACTGTTTATGCAAAACCCACTAATGTCATTTTGCCAATAATTCTCTCTCAATAAATATTGTATAAATGGAAGCAATTTCCATTATAGTATTTATGTCAATCGTTGTGGTTCTTAGAAAACTAGGACGTGTACAGTAGCCTGTCCCATAGTTAGTTGTGCACAGTGCTGGGAGGCAGTAATGCAGTCAACACGGATATGAAAATAAATTTGTGATTTGTTTCCACACCAACAGATATAAACGCACAAAGGCCTATTTTACAAAGAAGAACCATAATACAATGTGACTGACATGAACTGACATGGCACTGCAATATAGAGTATCAGCTGGTAATATTTTCCTTTTAAAACTATATATATATATATATATATATATATATATATATATATATATATATACTGTACATTCATTTATAGTAGGTGGCAAATATCTTAACTTCTAATGCTATATCAGAAAACTATAATACTTGTTGTATTTGATTAAATATCTTTGCAGCACTGTGTAATATGACTGCCACTTTATTAACTACAGTATATTAATGAAATTTTTTTTAGCAAATGTGCTATATGCAACATTTACCCAACAGAGATAAAACTAAACTAAAATCAACTCACAGGGAATTGTATTCTGCTTTGGGTTTTATCATTTTACAGTCCATTAATTACCACAGTAAATATTGTTTCTTTCAAGAAAAAGTATAGAGGCAACTGAACCATGAAAAATTTAATAGCTCCCATCACTTACAAACCAGATAATCACAGAGGGCAGGGTAATGTTTCCACCAATCAACAAACAGCAATTCCTTACAAAACCACCTCCAGGTTTATGAGGTCTTAGACAAATCAACTCAAATGAACCTGAACTCATCCACAACACACTTAATAATTTACACCCACTGGAGAATCAGACTTATCACAGTGCATGGAATGTAAAGTAGGCAAACAGTAAGAACAAATGTCATATAAGCATGATCAAATGATTTTACAGTCTCTCTGCACTCAAATTGCTCTAGAACATCTGTGTATGTTATTTGTGACTCAATGGGGCAGATGTATTAAGCCTTAACAAGAGATAAATGCAAGGGTGATAAAGAGAGAAAAGGAAGCTGATTTAAAAAGTCCAGCCAATCACCTCCTAACTGCCATGTTACAGGCTGCCATGTTAACCTGCGCTAGGACAAAGTGCAGGTTAAGAAGACCACCTGTTATTTGCCTAATTTAGACCTGATCGCAGGGTAAATTTGTTCTCAAAATGGGCAAAACCATTTTGCACATGGTTTTGCCCATTGTAAGAACAAAATGTTGCCCTACAACTAGAGCTGAATAAGGTTCTTGAGTTCATCCTATACTTTTAATATCGTTTTCTCAATGTTGTGTTCTCAAATAAAGAAGCATATTTCTAGGTGGACTCCAAGCAATGTAATAAAAATCTAAACTTAAATAATAGTAAACCAGGCAGTATTCTGTCAGAATTATGTAATGAGTGAAACTAGTGGCCCTACATTGCTAGAAAGTTACTCTCCCTCTTATCTAAGCTAGGAAGCTTGCCATTGAATTACATATAGATGAGTTTATATTGTCTGATTACATTGATACCGCCTTGATTACAAATGCAATATAGGTGATCCTTTTAGCTGTGCCATCCTGATTGGTGAATAACCATTTAAATAACCACAGCGTAGCAGTGGGAGTATCTTCTGAGGAAACCGTCAAGTCTATACGACGGAGAAACGCGTCAAGACTCCCCTCTGCCATTGATGCCTTTGATGTCCGTTTATTGATCCGTGTCCTGCGCCCACCCGTATCTCACTGCGCTCACAGGAAGCATTGTCTCCAAGCGACACTGAGGTCTGCACACTCTCGCTGGAAACGGAGTGCAGCGCAAGCTGTTAAAAGACCCGTCGGGAGCTGAGGTAGATATCAACAGCTATTACAACTGTTCCCCCGCAGCGTCCGTCTGAAGGCGGTCGGCTCCCTGACACAGCGAGCAGGTCTCGTTGCTGTGGTCAGGTCGTGGAAATCCTTCATGCGGCCAGTAACCTGAAGGCAGCTGTTTCTACTACAAACACCACTATATATTAACCTTATGCCGACTGAGCGAGTGAGTAGTCTACGGGTGGCTAAATAACTTTGCATGTTTTACCACTGACTTTCCATACAAATTAAGTCCAAGCCACGGACCAATTGCACTATCCATATTACTGGCAATCGCTGGACTCTGTATATTCCAATCGTCTATTATGCCACAATTGGCTACAGATTAAACAAGTGGTTACAAATATTCTGATTAACAAAATTGCCATTTGAACACACAACTGCCAGTGTTCTGACAGCTATTGGCAAAAGGACACGCTTCTTTCCTAAAGGAAATTATTACTACTCTTTTATTGGTTCTAAATGATCAGTGTTTAAATTGCATGTTTTATGTAATGTGAATATATTTTTTATTTATGATTAAATAAATTTATATATTTTTATACGATTAAATTTTGCAGTGTTTCATGCGCTCTCTAGAAAAATATTCTATCTGTTTTTTGTATTCAACTTTATTAAGGTTTACAGAGAGCCTTAATTGAGAGCAGCAAGTTACACTCTTTTCTTCTTTTTAAAAATCATTTCGATTTGATTAATTGATACAATCGGTTGCTGTGCGCCCGATTAGCTGGTCCTTCTCACCCGCTTTGGTTGATTTCCCTGGGACCGTGTGTCTAAATTTATCACACGGGTTCCGTGGATCACCAGAGTAGGTGTTTGGAGGCCCATACCTGTGTTTTATTGTGTATTGCTAGAAAGTTGTCTGTTCCCTTACAGGCTCCATACTGTTTTACTGTGGCATCTCACAATTGTGGTGACATAGGTGTATTTACAATGGGTGCAGGGCTTTGTGCTGGCATAAGGGCTCTTCCTCCACTTTGTCGCCATCTTTCCAGATCTACCTTCAGAAATATGGCACTGCACTGTGAAAGCTAAAACTCTGGAAAACATATTTTTGCATACAGTATGCTGTAATTGTGGTGGCACTCTAGAACTGTAGACATCTGACATTGAAAGACAAAAATCTCACGTTAGATCTGCTATAGACTAAACATACATACTGCATGGCTCCTGGTACATAAAAACAGGGTAAAGAAAACTCCACAAATATTTTTTTCCATTCAGCATATTATGTAGGACCTCACAGACTGAAGGCCAGATTCTCTAAGCTTCAAAAGTGATAAAATGGAGAGTGATAAACAGCCAGCCAATCAGCTTCTACCTGCCATGTCACATACTGTGTTTGAAAAATGTCAGACAGGAGCTGATTGGCTGGCTGTTTATCACTCTCAATTTTATCACTTTTGAAGCTTAGAGAATCTGGCCCCATGTATGTAATCTAAATAAACATGAAACATCAATTATCATAGAAGAAAAAATATGTTTATGTGTTACCTTAATTGTGGAAGTGTGAGCTCCAGGGTATTCCTTCTCCTCTAGTGTTGACCAACGTTGTATAAATTTGGAAACTGCTGGATCATCGTAGTCAACGATCTGAAATCCTGACACGTTAGCTCCTCCAAACTGAATTTTTGCTAGATCTCCATCTGTAAAGCCCTGGATTAAAAAAAAATAATAATTAACTTTCATTCTCATAATGCTTTTGAGTATGTAGAATTTTTATAAGCAAAGAGGACCTCTCGAGAACCTATCCAAATGCTATTAAACATGACTTGGTTTTCTGAAACAGTTTTTACTAGAGGAAATTTAGCCACGTGTAACAAAGTTTTATATATATACTATTATAATATATAAGTTATAACTATAGGAGAAGACAACATCATTCATGAGCCCTTAATTGACAGGAACTCTTCTGCTACAGACCCACCTCCCTGTGGAGGCGAGTTTGTATTGACGGAAACGGCCGTAGATGTCGAATCCATGGCTGTTTTTTTTTACAAAACGGCTGTGTTTTTCACCACGGTCTTTCCAACACTCAACAGTCGGAACATTGAATTCCGGCTGTTGAGTTACTGTTGGAAGAACCGAAAACGGCCTGGGATTTCGACTGTCGGGACGTTCCAAAAGTCGGAATACCGGATTGATTACCCCCATATTTGTTAACCATTTCCATCTCTTAGTATTGAAAAATTAAAGGCAGACATTTTTGACGGCCAACAGATATGGAAACTGGTTAAGGATCCAAATTTTATTCGTGACTGAAACTGAATAAAGCATGGCTGTTTTGTGTCTGTCATTCAAAATTCTTTCGGCAATGAGAAAGCAGGCAACTATCAGGAATTAGCCCACAGCCTGATTGTATAGGTTTGTATCATACTTTACCAGATGCCAGAGCACTCTACTGGCTGATGCATATAGACACTGCCCGGCAGATAATATACAAGATGTAGAGAATGCAATTACAGTTTGTGCTATACAGTATGCTGACTGCATAGCACATTGCTGGCTTTTATCAGATCAATGTCCATTTATCTTATCATGGCTATATAAAATACTTTGTGTTTCAAGATTTGATTTATATTTCTTTCCAATTTATCAGTGTTAATTCAAAACAACATGTGTCTAGTATTAGACAGTCAGTGGACACAAATTGTAGTGTATACAGTATATCTGTCTCATCTCCAGTACACAATCTATGCCAGTAGACTAACCAATAAATCATTATGACAAATTTTGGCAAGATATTCTATTCAATAAAAAATCTATGAATCGCAGACATTCATTAATGTCTGGCTAGATTTGCTAAATAGTTGAATATAAATAAAGCAACAACAGCAGTCTGGATACTGGGGTATATTTTTGACACAGATTTAGGTTCTCATTCAGAAATGGGGGAAAAAGAACAAATTTACACCTTGGAAAGCTTATGTCAAGAAAGGGAATCAGAAAAAGTGCAGAGAAATGAAAGCAGTTAATATCAGATATTATTACTGATTACTGATTGTTTAGTACCTCAATAATTAATTATCAGTTGATTATCAAGGTTCTGAGTAATTCTATGGTCGCGCAGCATGGCTGCTGTAAGGAAGATGCTAGAGCAGCCATTGCAGCTGTATACGGGATTGGAGTCACAGACATGTCCCAAAAATGGTGGTGACAACCCTGTTTTTGAGTCACGACTGTTGCCATGCATGAACGTTGCCGGTCTGTAAATCACACTGAGAATCAATCCTCTCCGACTGCCATGACAAGACCATCAGGGCACATGCGCAAATTGCCAATAGTCACTCAACTGCAAAAACATCAGGTTTGTGTACAACTCTGAATTAGGCCCATGGTGCACAGTTGCTTCTTTATTTGCTTTGCTTTCAACTTTGGATCAGCCCAACACTTATTTAAAGTGCATCAAAAGTCCATCCAAATCCTAGTACTTCCCCTATAATGGCTTAATTGTGAAGGTGAGAGAACCATGCTAAGTGGAGTAGAAAATGTAGTGGAAATAAAAAAAATGTAGACTCTCAACCCCTGATTTCAATCATTTTGCTTTATCTGCACCTACTCTGCACTTTTTTAAAATGCACATAGGGCCGATTCAGACCAGCTCGCTAGGCAGCGTATATTCACAGTCTAGTGAGCAGGTAAATGCCGTATGTATGCCCCCTCCGCAGAGCGAATCACTGGCATGCGAGCGGATCTGTACGCTTACACATCCACTCACATGTGAACGCACAGAGGAGAAATCATTCGATAGTCGCTCACAATCAAATGATTTCTCCAGCCTTCGTTCTGAAAAGTCTATACTTACTTTTCAGATGCCTGTTATACGCCGAATTGGGGGTGGGCACTGACTTCATGTGACTTCAGCAGCCGCCCGCCATGCCCATGCATTTCCACGGGCATGCCCACCGATGCTGTGGGTACGCCAATAAAACACTGGGCGGTTCCCTTGCGACTGCCCCATAGCCCTCCCCTTCCTGCTCATCCTGTTGCGAATACCCCGGCGAGTGTGAAACTCGCTGAAAGCATTCGCTCCCGGGGTTTGCACATGCGCTTACTCAAACCCGCTTCATCAGCCGGGGGAGCGAATTCAAACCTAAATCGCCCCCTTAGTACACATGCTGCTGTATTGTACTGTTCTGTTTACCTTTGGCAGAATTGCTTTATAGGCAAAAATGTGGAAATGGAAAATACATTGCGTATAATCAATGCTGTGACTGTTAATAAGGCTCATTTTTTTATATAAAAAAATTGTCAACTGTTTTCCATATGTACAAGTTAAGTCTTTGGGCATTGATTTTCAAGGACTGAAATGTGCGTCACATTTTATACTGTTTTAAAGATGAAATCGTTTAATCAACCAACTTATTTTGCATAATTATTTTATATAATTTTATGATACGGACAAGCCTATTTAAACTACACTACTGTATGTAATACACCTATTTAATCACAGTAACAGTATAACAACTATTGTGCACAACTAATTCACAAGGCATTTATGAGAAATAACCACATAAAAAGTATTGAAGGGTGATGCTAAATTATAGAGTATGTAAACTATAAGGTATATATCGGAACTGATACAGTATGTGTAAACTGCACTATTTACAATTCAAATGTGTTTTAAATTCTTAATTGGCCTCTGATGTTTATCAAATGTTAAGTGAGTCATGTCTAATGCATGTGTTGAGTACAATCTACAGGAACATATGTCTTCTCTGAACGCAAGCTGGAATAAAGGCAAGATCCTGGACTCTGACCAAAGACATTTGGCATCCTGAAAAGACAAGCGCTGTCCCCTTCACTGATGTTCCAACTGTAGATGGATTTATAAAATTGACTTTGCACCAGAAGATGCACCAATCTATGAACAGTGGGAGTCTAACTACTTGGTGCCAACCAATGATAATTATGGACTTTGGGCCTGATTCAGAGATGTATGGAAACTAGATGGTTTGCGAACATCTCCGATGTTTGTGGGTTTACGCAGAATGAGTCCAGGTTAATCCTTTATAATCCCTCCTTAACCTTTGTGGGTGTGAGGGGTACTGTTCTACAATGGGGATGCGTCGCTCCCATTTTGTAGGCTTGCAGAGCCTTGGATCAGTGTCTTCGCATGCAAACTTCATGGTCCTGAGCAAGGAATTGCTTTGGCTTATGCAGATATCTGAGGGCTGTGAACATCGCGATTGCTGGTTCTTTGGGCTAAGGACTCAGATCTGTGATGCATGCAGGAGGCACGTTTTTCCTATAGTAGTAGTAGTACAGGTAGTAGTACGTTTATTTATAAGGCGCCACAAAGTGTCCGCAGCGCCGTACATAGCAAAAAAAAAAAAAAAGGTAACGTACAGGGTGTGTAGAAAGATACAGTATAAATAGGGGTATAGCTGGTAGAACTAAAATCAGCATCAGTTCAGAAGTAGGTGTCAAAATAGTCAAGGAGACCGAAGATGAAGCAGAGGAAGGGAAGAACAGGACAGGAGCACAGGTGAGGTAATGAGGTAGGGTGAGTACGTGAGGAAGGAGGGCCCTGCTCATAAGAGTTAACATACTAAAAATAGGTGGGTGGACGAACGAAATACAATAGGATAAGTAGGAACGGAGGGGAACGGAGGCAGGATAGGAGGATCAAAAGAGGTTAGGAGGAGGGATAGGCTAGTCGAAAAAAGTGGGTTTTGAGGGAGCGCTTGAAGGAGGTAAGGGAATCAGATAGCCTGATGGGTGGCGGGAGGTTGTTCCAGTGCAGGGGGGCAGCGCGAGAGAAATCTTGGACACGGGAGTGGAAGGAGGTGATTAGGTGAGAGGTCAGTCGGCGGTCAGCGATGGAGCGAAGAGGACGGGAGGGAGTGTGGATAGAGATCAGTGAAGAGAGGTAGGGAGCTGTGGAGGAGGAGAGAGCCTTGTAGGTGGTGGTGAGGAGTTTAAAGAGAACTCGGAAAAGAATGGGGAGCCAGTGAAGAGATAAACAGAGGGGGGAGGCGGAGGTAGAGCGGCGGGAGAGGAAGATGAGCCTAGCAGCAGCGTTAAGAATGGATTGGAGAGGTGCGAGGCGGGTGAGAGGTAGCCCAGAGAGAAGGATGTTGCAGTAGTCAAGGCGGGAGATGACAAGAGAGTGAATGAGAATTTTGGTCGCGTCAGTGGAGAGGAATGGTCTGATGCGTGAGATGTTGCGTAGGTGAAAGCGGCAAGACTGTGAGAGAGCACGAATGTGGGGGGTGAAAGAGAGGGAGGAGTCAATGATGACACCGAGGCAGCGCGTTTGGTCGGTGGACGTGATCTCGGTTTCACCAATGCTGATGGAGATAGTGGGAGAAGAGGGGATGTTCGGGGGATGGAAGATTAGAAGTTCAGTTTTAGCCATGTTTAGTTTCAGGAAGCGTTGGGTCATCCAGGCTGAGATGGCCGTGAGGCATTCGGAGACCTTGGACAGAAGTGATGGGGATAAGTCGAGGGAGGAGAGATAGATTAGGGTATCATCAGCATAAAGGTGGTAATGAAAACCATAGGAGCTGATGAGGGTGCCCAGAGAGGTGGTGTAGAGGGAGAAGAGGAGAGGGCCAAGGACTGACCCTTGGGGAACACCGACTGGCTGGGGGGTAGTAGGAGAGGAGGAGCTCGGAGTGGAGACAGAGAAGGAGCGATCGGAGAGGTATGAGGTGAACCAGGAGAAGACCGTGCCAGTGATGCCAAAGGAGCGGAGGGTGTTGAGCAGGAGAGGGTGGTCAACAGTGTCAAAGGCAGCCGACAGATCAAGCTGGATGAGGATAGAGAAGAGGCCTTTGGATTTAGCCGATAGTAGATCGTTAGTGACTTTGGTCAGGGCAGTTTCAGTGGAATGTAAAGGGTGGAACCCGGATTGGAGGGGGTCTAGAATGGAGTTAGCAGTAAGGTGGCTTAGGAGACGATTATAGGTCAGACGTTCTAGGAGTTTGGAGGCAAAAGGGAGGAGGGAGATGGGCCTGTAGTTGGATGGAGAGTTGGGGTCCAGATTTGTTTTTTTGAGAATTGGGGAGACAAGAGCGTGTTTGAAGGAGGAAGGGAAGATCCCAGAGGATAGGGAAAGATTAAAGAGGTGAGCCAGGTGAGAGCAGACTGATGGACTGAGATGACGGATAATATTGGAGGGGATAGGATCAAGAAGTCTCCTGCAGCATATGCATTTAAATGTTATGGAATTCCACAGTTGCATCTCTGCAATACCATACATCTCTGAATCAGGCACTATGACTTTTAAAACTAAATTGAATATGTACTGTAATTGACAGCCTTAGTATAGTAGCAAAGAAACAAAGATGGGGGAACGCCGAAAGTCTGCAGTCGCACCTTCACACTCCAATTCTTCACCCCTAAAAGGTTCCTAATCAAACCTAATGTTTTCCACGTTCAATGAAAGCATGCAGTATTTTATGTCAAGTATTGCTCTCACTTTTGCTAAGGCAAAACAAATCTGGCAGAGGAGAGGTGACTGTGTTAGGATTTATTGCTAGGACATTTAAGGAACCTGATTACTGTAGCTAATGTATTTTATTTACATTTTATTCCTATATTTGTTGCTTGACCAAGTATTTGGGGGACCAATAGCTTTATATGATTTTTGGGGTTTCCTTGCCCAAGTGATGACCCTGATAGTCCAGACTTAGGGGTCTTTGTACTAAGCCTTGGAGAGAGACTATGTAGACACAGCCTGTAATATGGCAGTGACAACTGTCTGGTTGGTACTTTATCTCATTCGACTTCCTCTGTCTCCAAGAATTGATATATCTCTCCCAAAACATAGTACTTAGACCCCCAATGAACCCAATCCCACCTTCTGAAATCAGGACGTTAAGTTGCCATCAAAAAAGAAGACACCCACCGGAGCTTTCGCAATTCATTCACAATTGCGTACATATTTGCAGCCTATATGCAAGAACAAGGAATATCGGTCTTAAGGGTATGAATATGCAGACTGGACATGGCAGTGGTGATGCAGGCACCATGTTTTTAAATGATAGGACGGTATATACAAGCCCCATGAAAGGTTATAACACTCCTGCATTTGTGCCACCACTCCCAGTCAACCCACAGTCACTTCATGTCAATCACTCTACGGGTGTCTGGGTAATGGTAAATGGACTTGTTTGCATCTGGTGGTAGGAGTAGGATAAGGTGTAATTTGTCAATATTGCCTTCTAAGAGTTACATATAAAACAAAAATAAGATACTGATATTTTAAAGCGATTTGCTAACTATGAACAGGGAATCAAATACTTGTAATAGCAGATGTGGTCTAATGAGTTGTCTTACAATCTCTGGTTTATGCTGCAAAACTCCTATTAATTGAAAGGAAATCTCCTTCTGTAAGTCAAAACTATTGGACAAAAATATTAATTTGCTCTTTACTTGAGCAACCAATGTAAAATCAAATAAATATATTAGTCATGTATTGATATTCATTCATCAGGGTTGCATACTACCATCATCTCGTCAATATCTTAAACAGAAGAGGGAATAGGAAATTGGTCTTTGTAAGTGGTCATCTTACATTGATTAATCCTGTTTTGGATTATTGACTTTCTAAACATACAGTACATGTCTAAACAACGAGCATTACAACATAAATACCAGACTAACAACTGGAATAAAGATATTTGAAAAGAAATGGAGCATGCGGATGCTAATGACAGTCTTCATAATCATTGTTTAAAAACAGCTTGATGTTAAAAGATGATAGTGATTTGGTCCATGAACAGTAATAAACCCATATTTATAAAATTCACAAATATTTTTATGTATATAAATGGCTCCTAACTATATCTAAAGAGCCTCATCAATACCTCCCCATCGTACAGTAAGGACCTGATTCTGGTTGGCTCTGTAAACTGCGAAGATCGAAGATCACAGCTTACCGAGCGCCAGACAGGCCGCCCTGCTGTATACCCGTGTGTCACCGTTTCCCCTCGCATGAAAGGGGATGTGTAATGAAGGCACATCCCCTCGCATGCTGCCGCCCCAAAAAATGTTTATCGAGCAAGATCATCACACCATCTATGGGCACCTTAAGTGTTGTAAAAAAAAATGAGCATTTGCTCTTGATATTTCATTTTGATTTAGTTTCTTTTGTTTATGAAACAATACTTTCAAATTACACCTACCAGATTTGCTATGATATAATGGTATCCTTTTACATGTTTACCAATGGTGATTACCTGGGAACAAAGACAAAAATAAAAGTTATATAAAAATCTATAATTGTACATTATTGTTATTTGCACGACATTTTGTAAAAATTATTTAAGAAATTCATATTTCAGTTATTTAAAATAAAAAACACATAAGCCCTATACACACTAGGCAATATTGTTCACAATATTGCTCAGAAAGGGCTTCTGAGTGATATTGTTTAGAATATTGCCTAGTGTGTACAATGCATGCTCCCGTGCCCCCTCGCTTCCGGCATCGGCAACTGTGTATGCACTTGCCAATGCAGCCCCTCCACTAATATCGGCATTGGTGGGGATGGGGTAATATGTATGGGGCTTCGGAGTGATTTTAATAGAGATGCAGTGTGATTTGTCCTGGGCCTACCAGTACCGGGAACCAACCGTAAGACTACACTGTGCTGGATTGCAAGTAGACAGTTCCCTAAAACAACTTTAATCTCAGATACATGAATTCCTAAAAATATTATTCTAATTAAAATAGATAAAAAGGAGACTATTCAAATATCATATGAATATTTGAAAACTGGAAAACATTATTTAACTTTGACATTAGAATAATAGTCTTATGCCTAAGACTTGGGATTGGTGTAAGGAGCGCTATGGACATAAATTATCAATAAGAGTGTGCACCTGTTAAACTCTCATTTGGAGTGGTGGAGTTCCCAGTTGGAATGCCTACTCACCCTCTGCCCTCCACCGCATACGGAGGATAGGACCAGAAGGCATTCCAACTGGGGACTCCACCACTCCAAAGGACAGTAAACATTGCCTTTAACCAAAAATTATTTTACAGGTGCACACTCTTATTGATAATTTATGCCCATTACATGCTCTTTATACTCTATGGGGTAAATTGACTAAGACTGGAGTTCTGTTGAAGATGGGATGTTGCCCATAATCAGATTCTATCTATTACCCTTATGCATATGGAATGCATGATTATATTCTATAAAATTATATGCTGACCCACTAATACCAACATAAATAGCAATCTTTGTTCTTTTTTCCAACATAAACATACTGTAGGGAATGAGTCAGACTTGTTCGATACGCTGTATTGTATTAGCTATACATACAGATGGAGCCAGGCTCCCTCTTGCTGGCTAATCGCCAGCAAGGGCTGGGCTACAGTAACTTTTTAGCTTTTGTAGAGAGTTGGAAATAGCAGATATCCTGTTACCATATACAGTAGACCACAGGTTCTCAAACTCGGAACTTGTCTTTGTTGTCTTTGGATTTTGTGACAGCTGGTGATGCATAGTGCTCCTGCCGAATGACCTGTAAAACGTGACCTGTGTACCAAGTTTGAGAACTTGGTTGGCTATACACCCCCCCCCCCCCCAAGTATCATTTAAAGAGGAAAGAAATGTATGATGATTTGTTCATATTGACTTGATAGACAAATTGATACAGGTTGAGTATCCCTTATCCAAAATGCTCGGGACCAAGAGAATTTTGGATAACGGATTATTCCGTATTTCAGAATATTTTAATATTTCAATACTGTATTTTGAAGTATCTTGCATTTATGCTGTATATAGACACATCAACCACATAAAATGCACACAAATATATTTTATTTGTTCAAAAAACAAGGTTTCAAAAACATGAAACAAAATTTGTGTACTATCTCAGATATTGAATTTGAATGCCAAGCAATCATTTACTTGTACATATATAGTACCAGTTACATATCATGTCCTCAGTAGTGCTGTTACAAATGTCCACAGTGAGTTTTTAGCAAAAAAAATATTTTTTTTTCACTTTCTGGAATGTATGGTTTTCGGAATAATTCGGATAACGGATATTCGGATACGGGATACTCAACCTTCCACTGCATAAACCAGCTGGTTCTCCGACCCCTTGCCTGTTTACATCCTGCTATCTAACCACCACCCCCTCGCTTGCACCTCTTGTAATCTGTCTGTCTCCCCTTCCTACTAGATTGTAAGCTCCTCTGAGCAGGGCCCTCTTCCCTCCTGTTGTCAAAGCCCACTTCTCTTCACATTTCACTCACAGCTCTCCTTTACTCCAACACTCAGTGACCATCTTCATCTGCATACTCCTCTCCATCATTGGCCTCAAGCCTCTAGTTGTTTGTTGATTGAGTCCTCACTACTTATATCCAAGCTGTAATGTGTATTGATCTGTGGCGCTCTTTATTTGTACTGTATTTTTGTTATTTATTCAATGTTATGCCAAGTTTTGTTTCCCTGTATTGTTCCTTTGTACGGCGCTGCGAAACACTTGTGGCGCCTTATAAATAAAATTATAATAATAATAATAATAATACAGTACTTTATCTATCGGTGACAAAGAGCCTAACATTGTCACCGACAGATATATCGGAAGTGTGGGCATACCTAAAAAAGTCAGTGAAAAAGTAATAGTTGAACTCAATGGGTGAAATTTAATAGGATGAGAGATTCAGAAAGCAAGAGATCTGGTAAGAAATCTCCATTTTTTTTTTTAAAAACGGCAATCATTTACACTGCAAAACCAGTTTGATTTTGACATGTAAAAAATTGCCACTTTAAAAAAACTGGAGATTTCTAAGCAAATCTCTCACTTTCTAGAATCTCTCATCCTATTAAATTTCACCCTATGTTTATATCTTTTCCATTATAATGTGTTTTTAATATAATTGTAGTTATTCTTCCTTAAACGCAGCTGAAGCACACCTTACAATATATGAGATTATAAAAAGTCAATACATTCATAATTTAAAATATATGTTATTGTGTAGTTTGTTCATTACACTCAATAGTGTCATCAACTTTTAGTGTCACCATGTCCAACTAACTACAGACCTGATCCACAATGTCGTTTACTTTGTCCCTCTCACAGTCAAGAATCACTCTCCTTTCCTTTTTGATTTCCAGATCCAGGAAGAGGGAACGGTATGTCTCATCTTTCCTGTCATTGTTAATGTTGCCTACATTGATTGCTGTCACTTGCCATTTCTTCTCAGCTGCAGAGTCCAGCACAGCTTGCAGTGTTGATAAACCTTTAGAGACAAAATAGTGGACATAAATACAGTCAAGATCAGCAGTAACCTGGGGTGCAAGTCATTTTTTTTTTTTCTTAAAGGACACTGTGACCATTTTCTACTGTCCCAAAATATTTCTCTAGTGGGGTTTTGGAATAATATATATTGGAAGGGTGATGGGAAACAAACAGCCACATTCAGCCTCCAAGCTTTCAGCTGCGGCCCCCAGCCCCTTCCTGCTTTATTGTCAGATGTGTTTGTCATATCTTGTTTAAAATGCCTGCTGATAGGTGTCTGTCTCTTTGATTAATTGCATTGTTTTAACTTATTACTGAGATAAATAGTCATATATAGCCCATTGAATGTGGCCTCTGAAGTGTAGTATATCATAGGACATTTCTACGATATATATATATATATATATATATATATATATATATATATATTACTATTTTCTTGCCTTGTAAATATATTACTTTATATACTATATATATTTTACATCATTTATGACTTTTAAACTCAATTGTTCCAAAACTGGTTGCTGTGGCACCTCCAGTGGTGTCACAGATGGATGGGCCAGTACAAAATCATTATTATGGTCAATAACAAAATCAGTGTAGGTGACTGACAATTATAAAACAGGCAGAGGCAGAACCTTTGCACTAAAATAGTCCCCCCCCCCCCCCACATGCAATAAGAGCCTTATTCTTCCTATTTATTAAAAACTATTTTCTATAATGTCCAGAACTGCTGTCTTTTAGGTTACATCATATAGATGTTTTCCACTGGTGGTTAGAAAACATCATAGTTCCAAGATTACATTCCACTGAGGCCTAAAACATATGTAATAGCATAGTGTCAAAATAAAGGCATCAGCACAATGGGCTGAGATGTGCCCCAAATCACAAGTGCAATTTGTATTTATTAAAGTAGCCATAACTGCAACCATAAGCAAAGTGCCAACTATCTTAAGATATGTTGCGGTCGGCAACAGATGTACAACCAAATATTTAATATGCTAACCGAGGCTTACAGGGCAGATTGTATATCACATGCAAACGTGTTTGAGTGGCACAAAAGATTGAGGGCCTTATTCTAGTTCATTCTTTCTGAAAAAATCCTAACTACATTTAGGATGTTATATAATATATGCAATGCAAAAAAAATAGCACTGGTTGTTCACACTCTGGGCCAGATTCTCTAAGCTTCAAAAGTGGTAAAATAGAGAGTGATAAACAGCCAGCCAGTCAGCTCTTACCTGACATTTTTCAAACACAGCCTGTGACATGGCAGGTAGGAGCTGATTGGCTGGCTGTTTATCACTCTGGATTTTATCACTTTTGAAGCTTAGAGAATCTGGCCCACAATCCTTTCTTAAAGGAGGATTAGGACAATATTGTGCAACCTGAAGTAGATGATTAGAGAATAGCTTCTATGTTAAATCCATTCTAGTTTGCTATTCTACAGTACATATATATGTGTGGCACTGTGGGGGCATATCTGGACTGTGGGGGCATATGTGTCTAAGTCTATGGGGGCATATCTGGCACTGTGGGTATATATGTGTGGCACTGGGGGCACATCTGGCACTGTGGGGGCATATTAATAATGGGCATCAGTTGTGCGGCAGTGGCGCAATGGGCATTATGTTGTGGGGCATATTGTGTAATGGCATTATGGCATGGGTAATATGTATTGGGTGTGTGACGCGTAACAGGCATTACTGTGTAAATTTTGGCCACGCGCCTTCGGTGTTTGTAGTTTATCTGGCTCCTACATTTTGTGTGCAGGATGCAATGCACAAGCCCAAATAGAAATGTCATCATGTTCTAAAGTTTTGTCATGCAGCCACTCCCCCTTGTGTCATATGACCACGCCCCTTGCCACACCCTAACCACGCCCAGTGGCACAGCACCATACCACTAAGTCATTTTTTCTACTTTCACCACTGCATGAAACTAATCTATAATAGAATTGGACGCTGAGAATGCGCTAGGTTATATTTATGTAAGCTCTAGTGAATGTAAACACTGTATGCCACAGATGCAGATATTCAGAACAAAGGATGCACACATGTGAGTGTTAGAGGGTCACACCCGGTACCAATACCCAAATGAAATCCAACAGGGACATCTCTATGAGACATATGACAGTGGTGACAATGAAAACATTAATCAGGTGCTGGAAAAATAGAGGAGTAGCGGAGCTAAGGGAGAACGCTTGCTACACAGCAGTCAGGTGCCAGCCCTTGTACAAAAGGGATATGTTATCTCCAGATGCGCCTGAGAAAGGGTAAAGTGATAAACTACTACAGTATGACAAGTGATTGTGATATACTCAGATACAGTATATGTATTGTATTGTGATAAGGGAAGTGATAGAGATTCATCCAGGAGCTATCTACAGTATATCTATTGTAAATAAATAACCACTTTATCTACCTCATCTGTACAACACTTGTTTCATTTCATATCTACATGAGGCAGGGATTTCTATTTCCCCACTCTCATAACCTACTGTATGAATGTCACAGCCTGAGCTAGAGCTGGGTGTTTGTCCTAATGTCATTACAATGTATTGGTGTAAGACATGTTACTATTATGCTGTATGGGCAAGCATTGGTGCAAAAGGAATTGCTTAGATGCTAGCTTCTCTTAATAAATATAATTTTTAATATCCTAGAACACCTAGATAGTAAAAAATAGCATCCACTATACAGAATATCATTAAAAGTACAGTACAATATCACACCTCCAAATCTTATGGTATGCAGACTTGGTATTATCTGCACAGCCCTGTCGAGCGCATCTCAAAAAGGGGAGTGGTCTCATGTAAAAGGGGGCATGACATCACTTTAGCTTAAGAATATGGGGTCCATTTACTAACACTTTTCTTATTGTGGAGATAAAATCGCTGCTGCTTTATGTGCTACTGCAGTATATTTACTAAAATGGGAGTTCTATTGAAGATGGGATGTTGCCCATAGCAACCAATCAGATTCTACTTCTTATGTATTTAGAATCTTCTAGAAGATTATAAATATAATCTGATTGGTTGCTATGTGAATGGACAAAAACATTTAGTGAAATTGTTTAAATCAAATAGGTCCAACTACAGTACCGCGTCTGAGTGACAGTTGTTGTCCATTTTCCGATTTGGGAAACAAATTACTTAATTACAAATTACATTTGCTCCTATCCAGTACCAGGTTTTTATTCCATCCAACCAACTAGTTGGATGGTTGGAGGAAAGTTGGTCTGATGTATGGCCAACATTAGTTAACATGTGTTCATTATTCATGTAGAAGTGCTATAACCTTATTTGTACACAATTTAACAATGTAATACAACTTGTTAATACATTATTATTATTATTATTATTATTATTATTATTATTATTATTATTATTATTATGTTATTTACAAATACAATTATGCAAATACACCTGAAAATAGAATATTTATTAATAAAAGCAACATTTGCATTTACAATATGGAGTTACTTATCCCTATAAAAGGTGACTAGTCTTCCTTGCAGCAGCCGGTATGGAAATGACACTTGCTGTAAGAAATGCAAATACAGTACATGGCTGTGACTTTATATAACATAGCTGCTTCTAGCTGCACAGCACTGTAATCATCATCGTGTATAGCAGCTCCTACAAAAAATATTGCTCGTAATGGGTGGTCCTGCATCTGTGTTTACACCTACTTCAGTTGCAATTACAAATAGTAAGCAAGTCTGTACAGTACTATTCACCAAATGCCTGGGTATGTGACTCGTACAACTAGACTTCTAAGTTACAGATGTACAAAAGTACACCTACACTGTAATGGTGTGTACACACGGGGCGATATGATTGCTGGTGATTTATTGCTTGCAATTGCTAGCAGTATATCGCCAGCAATCATAAAGGAGACACTGCTACAGGGGGGAGGGGGGGAGATACCCAAAGGCAGGAGGGAGGGAGCAGCAGCACAGGGCGGGGGGGAGCAGCAGCAGCAGCAGACACTGCTGCTGTCACTTTGAAGGCAGGAGGGAGCAGCGGCAGGGGGCGGGGGGGCGGAGCAGCAGCTACTGTCACTTGGAAGGGAGGAGGGAGGGAGCAGCGTCACGGGGCGGGGGGGGGGGGGGTGGAGCATCTGGAAGGGGGGAGCAGCAAAGGAAACCTTCAGCCGCTGTCCTCTCTGGCAAAGCCGCTGGTCGCAGGAGCATGCTCCTGCGACCAGCGACCATTAGGGAGTACACACGGGAGCGCGCAGCTGGCGATTTATCGCCAGCAGCACTCCAAATCACTGGACCATATTCCCAGCGATTTCAGCCAATATTGCCCCCGTGTGTACACACCTTAAGGGTGAAAAAGCAATGATTTACCAACAATATGTCCCCCTGCGTGTAACCTTCAACACAAAGTAAGAAAAATTACAACCCCTGAACATGTCATTTCCTATACCCTTGTCCCTTGTATGAGACAGGAAGGGCTTTTTGAAGCATGCTTACTTTTGACATGACATTCACATATTTGTCAACTGCATTAATAATCATTTCCCCCATAGCTTTGGCTTAAGCGTAAATAGGGGACATATCCTATCTTCTGACAGATGTCTGCTTTAGCTACGAACAACTCAGGCTATCAGGATTTCTCTCTGTAGTTGGTGCACTATAGATGGGAAAGGGCTGCTCTTTCCCTGACCAGAATTCACAAATCCTTGTTTCAATAGCCACATGCAGCTAACACTCATGTTTCTCCAGTCCAGTGTTATTCTGCATCTGTGACTGCTAAATAAACTAAATGTTATTTATTTGCATAATTTTATCTATCATATTAATTAATGTTCTGCCAACGTGGTCTATATTATTGCTGTTACCTACTAAAGACTATTCTATAACTGGCAGAACTGTATACATTTTTTCAACATGGTAGGCTTGGTTTGCTGCTTGTCATCAACAACAGACCTATGCGTATACTTTCTACGCATATTAATACGAATTTCTACGCATATTAAAACGTCCTCCCAAATCTTACTGGCCTGCAGTTCTGTTGACTTATCCTCACTGAAATAGATATGCGTCTGGGTTGCAAGTAGACATTTAACTAAAGTGCATATGAATACTGTATACAGTAGTCTTCCTTCTAGGAACTAAATGGGGCAGGGCGCTGCTGCACGGGGGCAGCATAAGAGGGGCGGACCGGGCCCACCGACGTCACTAAAGGAGGCGTGCCCGGTCCGCTGTGTCACTAAAGGGGGCATGCGCGAGCCACAGCGTCACTAAAGGGGGCGGGCCCAGCCGCAACAAAGTCCCTGAGCTGCTGGGGAAGCCCAGTGCCGCCGTAGATGGCGATGCCCGGCACTTCCCCGGCGGGACAGGCAACAGGCTGCTAGAGGGGCAGGGTGCATTTTGCTATTTAAAATTCGGGCAGGGCGCAGCGCTTCACTAAAACAGCCTAGCAGGAACACTATACAGTACATACCCCATACTTGTGTGCACTTCACTACTGAATATGTGCAGGGATAAAGCACAATCCGCATCCAAGTGTTAATCTACTCAGCATTATTTGAGAGCTCATTATGGTAACTGCACTATACAATTGTTGGTGATCATGTCTTTGTCTATAGAAAAATCACCAAAATACAACAATAATTTTTTTTTTTCATAAATTATTTGGAAAACAGACTTTGGAAAAGAAGATCCCATACCTGCAACAACATAACAATAAAATACAGTCATTTAGTTCTATATTTCGTCTCTCATCCACACTCATTACTCGCTCCCATTCCCGACTGCAAGACTTTCTTCGGGCTGCACCCACTCTGTGGAATGCCCTCCCAAGCACAATAAGACTCTCCTCCAGTCTCCAAACCTATAAGCGTTCCCTAAAAACTCATCTCTTCAGGCAAGCTTATCATATAACCTTGCATTCTGGTGGAATCGATACAATAAAGAATACAGTATCTATCCTTATGTATCAATGCCTATTTCCCTATAGATTGTAAGCTTGCGAGCAGGGCCCTCCTAACTTTTGACTGTCTGTAAATACCCTGTTTGTTGTATCACTGTCTCCTTTGTAAAGCGCAACGGAATATGCTGCGCTATATAGGAAACTGTTAATAAATAAAATAAATAAATATTTGATAAAACCATATTTTTGAACAGAAGCACTGCATTATTCATTAGCTGCATTATCAACTAATTAATTCATTCATTATTTAAAGCAATACCATGTTACAGTAATATTACTGTATAAGTGTATATGTTGTGGACTATGAGGTGGTAGTAGATTATGCAAAAAAATCTATAATATTTCTAGGTAGAAAATGCACAAATGCCCACAATGCAAGTGTAGCATCTAGAAAGCGGCAAGAAAACGGGACCATTAATTTGCCAATTCATCACATGCAAGTCTGATTTGTATTCTTGACATGTGACCCTTATGTTGTAATTTATTTACTCATTTGTGGATGCAAAAATCTAGCCAGGCCCTGTTATGAATTAATCCAGCTAGCCTACATACATAAATCTCTTATAAAAGACAACACTACTACTCCATATTAATTATGATAAATCCTACTAGACCTTATTTATTGTGTTTGGACTGAATTTATTCTCATGTAAATGAATTCACTCTTAAGATAAATTAGTATATATTTAATTTGCTTTACATGAAATAAATATACTCAGCACTGAATTGATTTATTACTCTAATATGATGTGCCACATGTTCATGTATGCTTTTTAGACATAACCTAAGCACTAAAGTATACTGCACTGAGAGGATCATGTTCTATTTTTATCCTGTGCAATCAGATGTGAAACCATAAGGACTTTATAAGGTTTATTTTTCATCTGACTGGACAAGATCTATGTCACCTGCTACCAACACCATTTATTATGGACTATGCTAAAGAGGAAGATTACCATGTATGAATATCTATGTATATTTTTTGTGAAATACACTAAATAATATTCAAAACTCAATTAAAGTTATTGTACAAAATTTAAATTGCGTACTGCAATGATATAAAAGGTCCTACAGATGAAGCGATTTGCTGAGCTTTCTGAGCGATGCTAGATCACTCAGAATGCGAAGCAAGATCGCCCAGCATACAGCGATGTGTCAGTGATGTGTCAGAGATGTGTGCTGAGCGATCTGTCAGGGCCAGTGTCCTCCACCCAGCTATATTACTAGATTTATCCAGCATGCTGGATATTAATGAACAGGTGATCCCTCCGAGCAGGGACGTGCATCGCTATCGCTATCGCTATGCCCGTACACACGGAGCGATGTAGGGACATTTTCTAAGCGATCTAGTGAGATTGCAGAGAAAATGCCCCTAAATCGCTATGTGTGTTGCCCTGTAATATCTGTTTGATCCCTTTTTGTTTTTATATTGTATTATTTGTTTATTGTATTGCATGCACAGAGCCAGGAGTGCTGGGGGATGCTTGGGGCCCATGTGAACAGCACACACTACAACCATAATAAATATGCCAGTGTGCACGGCACTACAGACACATGTTGACACCATATAATAAAATAAAACAATAATTGTGTAAATAGCCATAAATATTCTATAATATATATTGTGACAAGAACACTGGAGTAGTGTTTGAGGGCAGGTATATTTGTCCCAGGTTCTTGTCCTACACCTTTTAGAAACAGGTGTTTTGCCTCACAGAGTGCTAATCAGCAAGCAAGCTGTAAAAAGGCTGCCAGAGTGAAGAGTGTGAGAGGATTGCCTGGGAGATTGCAGAGTCTCTGTGGGCCTTATTCTGATCGGTGCGGCCCGATCAGAATATGCGGCCGCGACCGTGCAGGCGAATCCCCGCCTTCCATACGGATCGCCACCTGCCGTCCGTACGCGGATATGTGGCGATCCGCATGAAATTGGACGGGGATACGCCTCCTCCGTCTTGGGAGCTGCCTCTGCATTCGATGGTCGCCGAACATCGAATGCAGGGCCGCACGCTCCACCAGGTCCCGCAACACAAGACCACACGGACACTTGTCCGTGTGAAATCATGTATGGGGGCGGGCAGCTGACATCCGGCGATGTCAGATGCCCGCCCCGTACCCACGCGTCACGGCCTCATTACCATGCATACGCCCCGCGTTTGCAAGGGAACGCCCATGAAACGGGGGGCGTATGCATAGGGTAATGAGGCTAAGTAGCCCCTCACGCCCCTCTACGCCCCCTGTGCGGCGTATAAAGAATCCGTGCGGCGAAATCGCCTGCACATGCGCAGAGTGACCTCTGCACATGCGCAGGCGATCAACATCGGCGGTCCGTCCGCATGCGGGAATATCCGCACCGATCAGAATAAGGGCCTGTGTGAGAAGCAAACCTGCCTTTTACAAGTGAGTCCCCAGTGTTGACTGGGAAACTTTGTATTTTTATTTAGTGACAGTTAGGAGCATCCTGTGTATAGTTAGTGCCGGACAGGCAAGGTATTTTCTTTTTATGTTTATTTTGTTTTCTGCTGAAATAAAACTGGTTGCGGCCAGTTGTACCACAAAGACTGGACTGGTGTGATTACTCAGCTGCTGTTGGCTGCCTTCTACCCCAGGAAAAGGCATCCAAATTCCCCTAGAGTGTTACAACTTGGTGGAGAATGCGAGCAATCCGTTCTGTGCATAAGTGAGAGCCGCAGCTGTGTGAGCCCTGCAGAAAACAGTGGTTTATGCAGATACAGCCCAGTGTGAAGTTGCTGAGAATTGCCTGAGGATTTTATATATGTCCTGGGTGAAAGCAGCTACAAAGCCACCTGAAAAATCTGTCAACATGGATAAACTGCTTAAAGCCTTGCTGCAAGCTACAGCAGTACAGCCGGAGGCCATCAGGCAGCAGCAGGTGGCAATGGATGAACTTTGCAGGCAACAGCATCAGGATAGAGAGGCCTTAACCGCAGTGGTGCGAAGCTTGGCAACACAGACCGGTGATGTGGCCGTCAGTGCTCCAGCCAGCTCTAGTTCTATCCGGGCCAGTCACTTCCTGCAGAAAATGACAGAGACTGATGATGTGGAGGCCTATATGACCTATATGTTGCTGGGCAGTTAAGAGAGCGCAAGGCTGGAGAGACTGTAAACAGTGGCCCTGGAGACAGGCCAATGGGACTAGAAAGGTCTATGCTGCCCAAACGGGTTGATAATCGTATGATTAAATGTTTCAGGTGTGGTATGCCAGGTCATGTTATTGCTAGATTAGCTTGTACTGTGGTGCCTTCTCCTAAACTGGAAAGACAAATGTGTGATGTGTTCATAGAGGGTAACTGGGTAGAGGCTTTGCTGGACTCAGGAAGTTTGGTTACCCTTGTAAAAGCTGGATTAGTGAATCCCTTAAAGGTCCAGCAAATACCTATTGGAAACGGAGAGGTAGTAGTGCCCGATCTGGAGGTAAAGAAGGATTTGTTTATGTCTGAACAGTTAAAGGACCCTACTTTATTGAAGGCTAGAGAAAATGTTAAGGTTGTTAATGGGGAACCCGTGGTACCAGGTGCCAAGATTTCTTATCCCCACATGGCTATTTGTAATGAGCTTTTGTACCACGTTGTCAAAAAGGGTGAGGAAGTGGTGGATCAGCTAGTAGTTCCCCAACCTTATAGGAGAACGGTACTAGATTTAGCCCATAGTCATGTTACAGCAGGACATTTAGGGGCAGAAAAGACCACTGAAAGAGTTTTACAAAGGTTCTTTTGGCCAGGGGTGTATAAAGAAGTGTCTGAATATTGTTCTTCCTGTCCTGAATGCCAGTATCATGCCCCTAGACCTCATTTCAGGAGCCCACTAGTTCCCATGCCTATTATAGAGGTCCCATTTGACAGAATAGCCATGGATCTCGTGGGGCCCTTGTTAAAATCCGCTCGGGGCCATCAGTATATTTTGGTAATAATGAACTAAGCCACTCAATATCCTGAGGCTGTCCCTTTACGCACTATCACAACCAAAGCGATAGCTAGGGAACTGGTGCAGGTTTTCAGTAGAGTGGGAATACCAAAATAAATTTTGACTGACCAAGGTACTCCATTTATGTCAAGGGTCATGAAAGAATTGTGCAAATTGTTTAAGGTCACCCACCTCAGGACGTCTATCTACCATCCCCAAACTGATGGGTTGGTGGAAAGATTTAATAAAACGTTAAAAAGTATGTTAAAAAAGGTTGTTGACAAAGATGGGGAAAACTGGGATTGTTTGTTGCCCTACTTGTTGATGGCCATCAGAGAAGTTCCGCAGTCCTCTACTGGGTTTTCTCCGTTTGATTTGTTGTATGGTAGACACCCCAGAGGGCTGTTGGACATTGCTAAGGAGACGTGGGAAGGACAACCCACCCCTTATAAAAGCGTTGTTGAACATGTATCACAAATGCAGGATAGGATTGCAACCGTGGTATCTATTGTCAGAGAGCACATGGAACAAGCCCAAAGTGCTCAACAGAGGGTATATAACCGGAGTGCCAAGAGTTCTTGTGTTGGTGCCCACTGTGGAAAGCAAGTTCCTAGCTAAATGGCAGGGACCATTTGAGATTTTGGAAAAAGTGAATGAGGTCAATTATAAAGTATACCAACCAGGTAAGAGAAAACCTGAACAAATCTACCATGTTAACTTAATCAAACCCTGGAAAGATAGGTTGTCTCTGTCAGCGGAGCCTTGCTCGTTGGCGTCTTCACCTCAGTTGCTTCCCGCGGTGAGGGTGTCAGAGACATTGTCAGCTGATCAGAACATTCAGGTTAAAGAATTTCTCAACCGAAATAGGGAGATATTTTCAGAGCTGCCTGGCCAAACGACCATAATAAAACATGACATTGTCACTGAACCGGGGGTCAGGGTTCATTTAAAGCCATATAGGATTCCTGAAGCTCAGAGAGAAGCTGTCTCTAAAGAAGTTAAAAACATGTTAGAACTAGGAGTCATAGAGGAATCCAACAGTGAGTGGTCCAGTCCTATAGTTCTCATCCCGAAGCCAGATGGTAGCATAGGCTTTTGTAATGATTTTCGTAAATTAAATGAGGTGTCCATATTTGACGCATACCCCATGCCCCGTGTGGATGAGCTTATAGAAAGGCTGGGAACAGCCAGGTTTCTCACCACATTGGACCTGACTAAAGGTTACTGGCAGATACCCCTTACTGATAGCGCAAAAGAAAAAACAGCCTTTTCGGTTCCAGAGGGGCTGTTTCAGTGTAAGATGTTACCTTTTGGGTTGCATGGGGCTCCACCAACCTTTCAACGGACGATGGATAAAATTTTGAGGCCCCATAGAAAATATGCAGCTGCATATTTGGATGATGTGGTAATTCACAGTACGGACTGGGGGTCCCATTTGGTTAAAGTACAAGCAGTACTGGACTCAATCAGAGAAGCAGGGTTTACTGCTAACCCAAAGAAGTGCTGCCTTGCAATGGAGGAGGTTAAGTACTTGGGCTTCACCATTGGTAGAGGTCTGATTAAGCCCCAATTAAATAAAATCGATGCTATTCAAAATTGGCCTCGGCCAGTGAATAAAAATCAAGTAATGGCTTTTTTGGGAATAACTGGGTATTACAGACGATTTATTCCTAATTTTGCAGCCACAGCAGTGCCGTTGTCAGACCTTACCAAGGGGAAGCAGTCAAATACGGTGAAATGGAACCCTGATGCAGAAAAAGCGTTCCAAGCGTTAAAAGTGGCTTTGTGTTCACAACCTGTACTGATAACGCCAGATTTTTCAAAAGAATTTGTTGTACAGACAGATGCCTCAGAGGTAGGGATAGGGGCTGTGTTGTCCCAAACCAGAGATGGGGATGAACACCCTATCATCTATTTGAGTAGGAAACTCAATGAGCATGAAAAAAGGTATACCATTGTGGAAAAGGAGGCTTTGGCCATTAAATGGGCATTAGATACCTTGAGGTATTACCTCTTGGGAAGACAGTTCAGGCTAGTGACAGATCACGCCCCTTTAACTTGGATGCATGTAAACAGAGGTCAGAATGCTCAGGTAACCAGATGGTTTCTAGCATTAGAGGATTTCAAGTTTAAGGTCGAACATAGACCAGGTTCACAGTTGGCCAATGCAGATGCATTGTCCCGCACCTTCTGTTTGGGGGCTACAAGTGTTCCGGCCCCTAGGTCGAAACAGGGGAAGGGGATATGTGACAAGAACACTGGAGTAGTGTTTGAGGGCAGGTATATTTGTCCCAGGTTCTTGTCCTACACCTTTTAGAAACAGGTGTTTTGCCTCACAGAGGGCTAATCAGCAAGCAAGCTGTAAAAAGGCTGCCAGAGTGAAGAGTGTGAGAGGATTGCCTGGGAGATTGCAGAGTCTCTGTGTGAGAAGCAAATCTGCCCTTTACAAGTGAGTCCCCAGTGTTGACTGGGAAACTTTGTATTTTTCTTTAGTGACAGTTAGGAGCATCCTGTGTATAGTTAGTGCTGGACAGGCAAGGTATTTTCTTTTTATGTTTATTTTGTATTCTGCTGAAATAAAACTGGTTGCGGCCAGTTGTACCACAAAGACTGGACTGGTGTGATTACTCAGCTGCTGTTGGCTGCCTTCTACCCCAGGAAAAGGCATCCAAATTCCCCTACAGTGTTACAATATATATATAGATATAAAATATTACACAAGATGCTAATATATATATAATCAGTATATTTTAGGATACTCAAGACAGAACAAAGCGGCACTCCAAGGACTTGTGAATAAAACAATCTTTATGCAGGAAACATGGGTACACAAAGGTCCGACGTTTTCGAGACGCTAACGTCTCTTTTCCAAGGTGTGTAAACGTTAGCGTCTCAAAACGGACCTTTGTGTACCCATGTTTCCTGCATAAAGATTTTTTTCTTCACAAGTCATTGGAGTGCCGCTTTGTTCTATCTTGAGTATCATATATATATAATTTCTAATAATAATAATTATATAAATAGTGACTTTTATGATATTCCTAGAATTAGTTCTGCTGTCATCACTTTATTTATTTATTTACTATTTATTAACAGTTTCTTATATAGCACATACATATTCCGCATTCCCTGCCCCAGTGGAGCTTACAATCTATATTCCCTAACACATGTACTCGCACACACAGTCATTCTAGGGTTAATTTTTTGGGAAGCCAATTGACCTACCAGTATATTTTTGGATTGTGGGAGGAAACTGGAGTACCTGGAATAAACCCACGCAAGCATGGTGAGAATATACAAACTCCGCAAAGTTAGGGGCATGGTGGGTATTGAACCCATGACCTCAGTGCTGTGAGGCAGTATTACTAACCATTACGCCATCCGTGATTCATTAAGATAACTTTCGTATTGTAAGAATTAGAAATGATGCAACCCTTCTTTAAATTTGGTGTGACATTAGAGGCAACCTCCATGTCTGGGAAAAGTGTTTAAAACATTTTGGTCTTTTGTCTGATCGCACCTGCCTCCATGCCTCTTGTAAATGTCCCTCCCAAAATGACCGCTGCGTCTGCTAGCATTTTTCACAACTGCCTTCTCTCAGGCAACAGACATTTTGGGGAACATTTTCAACAGTACTCCATGTGGATGGCCAGACCGCATGTAGTACTGTGCAGACACTGGCCGCAGGTACACCCTGCAATTGTACGCCCCTAAAAATGGCCCTGATGGCAGGAATGAAAATTTAGAGATGGATAATAAACACAACTACTATTATGGAGATACTCTAGGTCTAGGAGGTACTTCACTGAGATACAGCATGCCTATACTGTACATGCACTCCGGCTACACTCAATACCCACAACACAGACATAAGATATAACATGTGTATGAAACAGGCAACTTTAGAACTAAATGTGGTCACACATTAGCATAAAATCGAATAAAATCAGCATAAAATAATAAGAGCAAATTATAAATAAAGTATAATAAAAATTGTAGAAAAAACAATAGTGACAATGTGGTCAGTAATTTATTATATGGTATGTTATGCCGATTTTATGCTAATGTGTAATCACATCCAGTTTTAAAGGTAAGATGCCTGTTCACGCACATCTGTTATATTTTACAACCACTATTATACCCCTTTCAGATTAGAAATGCTGGGTTACACCCAGGATTTTGTACACTGGTCCAAACTGGATACAACCCAGACTCGCTGCTGGACATGGCTTATTGCCGAGTAGGCGACGTCACCACATAAAGGTGCAGTGCTGGTCATCTCCATGTGCCGGCTCTTCCAATGCTGTATACAGGTACCGGGTTGGATCTACCTGGGTTACACATTTACACAGCACAACCCAGATAGATCCTAGGTTCAACCCTGGTAACAAAAGCATGGTCATTCGATCTGAATTTTTTATAGGACCCTTTCAGACTAAGCAAAATCCCAGTTTACTGCGCATTTACATGCAAAATACTAAGATATTGCTACTAGTCTGAAAGTGCTATTACTAAACAAAGCAGCTCTTACCTCTTTACAGAGAATGGAACATTATACAGTTCATTAGACAGAATACAATTTAAAAAATCAGAAAAGTTAATTATATTTTAACGAGAAAAAAGCCATTTACAGTAGCAGACATTTTGTGTATATTATTTATAATACTTTAATCATACATATAATGTATTTGAGATGCACTTTGACATAAAATTCAGAAAAGAAATCGTTAATCCACCAGTTATTTTACGTACTATGAAAGCTGTTAAAGCTGAAAATAATATCTCTATCAATTGTAACCTTTGCAAAATGGTATTTCATTAACACCTAGACATTTCATTTTACCATCATGACTGATTGTGTACAGGCTGACATCTGTGAATAAACAAATACATGGTTGAGAATATTGAATTTCCTTTTTTTCATGGCCTTACCAAAGTTACTAATGATTTTTCTTATTTTAATCCTGAATGTGAAATGGATAACTACTCTCTTGCCACTTATATTGAATTTATCAACATTGATGAACCCTTCTTGTTTTAGAAGGTAACAGTTCTATAAGCATTAAAGTGTTTTAAGACATAATATTAAACTTGCATTGTTGTTGCAGTTTGGCCTAATTTAAAATACCATAGGGTACATTGAAAGAAACATTGTAAAATATAATTCCCACAACGCAAATTTCAGTGGATGTCTAAATTCATTGTATAGTACACATGTAGCCATGTTCAGCTATCCTTCACCACTCGTTATGCTCCCTCTAAGCTTCTTTTGCAGGGTGCCGCACCCTGTCCCTTTTTAAAACCTCAAAATGAATCCTGTACTTTTTGGTGTGGCACTGCACGCCCTTACGCTGTTGACATACCACTGAGAACCTTCGGTGTGTGCCATCATGTGTAATAGGCATTATGGTGTGTGGTATAATGTGTAAGAGGCATTACAGTGTGTGCCATAATGATTACAACAGAACATGTAATGGGCATAGCAGAGTATGACAATGTTTAATGTGCATAATCCTAGTGCAGTGGGCAATGTATTTATATATGGTGGTTTTTTGTTTCTAATGTAAAATTCTAATATAAAATGTGCCCTCCGGAATAAAAAAAAGTGCCCTGCCCGATGGTCAGCACCGGCCCTAAAAAAATCCTAGAGTGAACACTAAATTGGCAAGTACAACTCCCATGGTAATTGGCGCGATCCCGCCACCATGCAAGTGCATCTAATTCGCTCCCTTGGTTCATAGAAACACAGTGAGTGGTGATATCGCAGCATGGCGATTCCTAGCAGCGGGTACGAATTTGGCACAACAAATGGGAGCAAGCAGTAGTGATTGGGGATAGATGTGCAAGGCTACATCTGTATAGTGTAAAAATTATTTAACACCATTTTTAAAACAATATAATTTGCACATTGTTCATTTATAGATATTTGTCATGTACTTTTCTTTCTTTTTCTTTGGTATTAATTGTATTCTAGTGAAGCCCGGTCTACATTGTGGAAGAACTAAAATGTGTGGTCTACATTTCATGTGTTTTAAGTTATTTGTAAAAGTAAAGTATTTTTTTTACTAGTAAAACAGCTTGAAACTTACCTCTATCGCTGTCATAAAGATATGCAAATTTATCCCACTGATAGTATTCAATCAAACTTAGAAGCGCTCCTTTGAGGTCCGGCCTCATTTGAATAACAAATGGATGGGTACCATCTGTTGGAAAGCTTGGGGTTATGAAGGAGACATGAAGAGTTCCGCAAAATGATGTGATAGTATTTACAGACTTCTTATCATAAAATCCAAAAATAGCAAAGACTCCTCTTGAAAACTGGGAGCAGACTGCAAAGAAAAATAACATGAAGTCAGTGCATGCATTCATCACATTATATGCATAACAATTGTGTAGCAGTATTACAATAAAAAACGCATTCACAAAACCCAATGTAATATTACACAGAACACTTGTTATGTAAAATCTTCATACTAACTTCATACCTCCCAACTTTCTTGCCCTCGGAGTAGGGACACCCATATACGCATCATAGGCATGCCCCACGCCCCGTTTTCATCACCGTGGTGGCATGCCCAGCACCTCCGTGAGCTGCTGGCTGTGCCCCCAGCCCTTCCAGCTGCAGGATAGACGCTGTGCTTTTCAGGGTGACAGGGGGGACTCCCAACTCCCCCCCGCCACGGGACACTGCCGGCCACAGGAGGGATGCGGGAACGGTCCAAAAAAAAAACGGGAAGTTCCCGTGATAAGTGGGACAGTTGGGAGGTATGTAACTTGCTGTAGCATAATTTGGAGCATGACGCCTAAATGCAGTGCTCCTCACAGTAACTGTAGAAGAAGATACTTGAAGACTAAGAGGTTAATGCAGTGGTTCCCAAACTGTGCGCCTAGGCACCCTGGGGTGCCTCGGAGCACTTGCAGGGGTGCCTCAGGTTGTTGGTCCAGAACCAATTAAAATTATTTATGTTCAATGTAATAGGCAAAATCAGTGCTTGTGGCTTTCAATTATAAAATATGTGGATAAACAGAAGTGAATCATTTTCTTCACCATATACTGGACCTAAGGATGACATTTAAGCACAACTTTAATTATTTTTTTTATTTTTGGTAACAAACTTTTGGCCTAGGGTTGCCCTGAAAAATATTTTGATACTCTAGGGTGCCGTGATTCAAAAAAGTTTGGGAACCACTGAGTTAATGTATCAAGGAGTGAAAAGAATGGAGAAGTACACCAGAGAAGAAGCCCATAGCAACCAATAAGCTTCTACCTATCATTTTATAGAATGTACTTGATAAATACTAAGTAGAAGCTGATTGGTTGCTATGGGCAAATTCTCCACTGGTACACTTCTCAAGTCTTTTTACAGCTTGATACATCAACCTACAAGTCTCCAAGTGCACTGTGCAGCAATATTATCACAAATGTTTTGTTTTTACAAGTAAAAAAATAAAAAAATCTCATTAAGTATTTCAATAATTAATACATATATTTAATATATCAAACAACAAATGTGAACTCTAAATATATTTTTAATGAACATAAATACAAAAACTAGAGGACTATTGGTAACATTTAATAAGTAGCGCTTTCAAAGCTGCCAAGCCTTTGTACCGTATTTACGTAATTTATGGAAGTAGTATTACATAATGTTTTAAGAAGTAAAGCAAATGCTGTACATGTGAATAAATACACTTCTCACATTACCTCTAGAGTCATTTACAATGTTACAATTAGATTTACAAGAGAGTATGTGAAAATACTATTACCAATGCAAAGCATGAAAATACTGTTATATGCAATGGTGACATTTTTCTCAGATAATCTGATTCAAGGCCTTATTTACATCCACTGCACGTTCCACAAAATAAATTGCAGTTGCGATCTTATTCCACAATTTTGGCACATTGTAATGAATATTTCACAGTTCTCTTCTTAATAAACATATACATGATATTATGTCCTTCATAAAGTGAAGTAAAGCCATTGCAATGTAATGTATGTAGTTTAAATAACAGATGAGTTGATAGCCAATGAGATACTATTTTTGAAATTAGAATAAATCCAAGTAAAACATAAAAAATAAATGAGTTATGCCCCGTACACACTAGAGCGATGAGCGATATTAACAGTGATTTACTCTTTCAGTTTCCTGATGTCCCATACAACAAAAATGATATTGGTAAACAAAATCAACAGTGACATCAACCCACTGCTGCATGCCTAGTTGAGCGCACATCGTTAATGATATTAAGCATACACACTAACCAATTTTTTAAATGATATCATCAGAAAAGCCAAAATTAGTCACATCTTTTAAAAAATCATTATTATCATGGGCAAAAGTTTTGAGAATGACACAAGCATTAATTTTCACAAATACTGCTGCCTCAGCTTTTATGATAGCAATTTGCATATACTCCAGAATGTCATTAAAGCTGTGTACACACGGGGGCGATTGGGGCTGAAATCGCTGGAAATATGGTCGCAGGCGACCATATTGCCAGTGATGGGAGTGTGCCCAAGCGATAAATCGCCGGGTGCGCGCTCCCGTTTTCAGCCCCATTGTAATCGCTGGTCGCAGGAACATGCTCCTGTGACCAGCTGATTACCTCTGCGTCACAGCCGGCAGAAGTTCCCTTTCATCAGCGACCATCTCTGGTCGCCGATGAAAAGGAGAAACTGAGCAATATATTGCTCAGCCATATATTGCTCAGCTATATATGGCTGAGCAATATATCTCCCCCGTGTGTACGGGGCTTTAGAGTCATCAGATGAATTGCAATAAATTGCAAAGTCCCTCTGACATGACAATGAACTTGAACCCCAAAAAAACTCCATTACAGCCCTGCCACAAAAGGACCAGCTGACATCATATCAGAGATTCTCCCATTATCACAGGTGAGAGTGTTGATGAGGACAAACCTTGAGAACACTGCGGATATGTCTCTGTCTTTAAAAGAAGGGTGGTGCTTCAAATAATTGTTATTTTGTCAACCATGGTTACTTGCAAGGAAACACATGCAGTCATCCTTGCATTGCATAAAAAGAGCTTCACTGAAAAGGATATTGCTGCTAGTAAGATTGCACCTCAATCAACCATTTATTGTATGGTCAATAACTTTAGGGATAGAGGGTCAGGGTGCCCAAGAATGCCCAGCAAGTGCCAGGTCTATCTCTCAAAGTTGAAACAGCTGCGCGATCAGGGCACCCCCAGTGCAGACCTTGCTCAGAAATGGTAGCAAGCAGGTGTAAGTGCATCTGCATGCATGGTGAAGCAAAGACTTTTGGAGGATGTTCTTGTGTCAAGAAGGGCTGCAAAGAAGCCACTTCTACCATGAAAAAACATCAGAGACAGACTGATATTCTGCAAAAGGTACATGAAGTGGACTGCTGAAGACTGGGATAAAGTCATTTTCTCTGATGGATCCCTATCAGAATGTTGGTGCATCTAGAAAAAGGCATGTCTGAAGAAGGAAAGATAAGTGCTACCATCAGTCCTGTGTTATGCCAAGAGTAAAGCATCCTAAGGCCATTCATGTGTAGGATTGTGGCGTTGCTTCTCAGCCAAAGGAGAGAGCGCCTTCACAATTTTGAATAAGAACACAGCCATTAATAAAGAATGCTACCAAAACACCCTCCAAATCCAACTTCTACCAACCATCCAAAAACAGTTTGATCGATAACTAAGTAGCTTGAGGAATAAATCATCAACTTTTTGGGTCCATGGCCCAAACTCCTCAGGCCTTAATCTCAATATACTGTAGTACTTGTGGTCAATCCTAAAGAGGCAGGTGGACAAACAAAGAATAGGTGGCCATCAGTCAGTATATGGCCCATAAGTTGACAGACAGCATGCTAGGGCAAATTTCAGCGGTCTTGAACAAATCAAATATTGACTCTTTGCTTAAACTTAATGCAATTGTCAATAAAAGCCTTTTACATTCATGAAATGCATGCAATTTTACATCAGTATACCTTAGTTACACCTGACAAAAAGTCAGATCCTGCAATCAAGTATACTGCCTTGAGAAGACCCGCTCTAGAACTCTGAAAGATTAAAGTTTCCGACACCAGAATACCGTCAGCTGACATCCCGACCAGTGAGTATACAGGGTGGGCTAGGATCAGACCAGGGAAAGGGGGATTCTTTTTAGCCACTTAGAAGGGGGGTTTAGGGTCAGCTTGCTGGTCGAGGTCAGTTCATTTTTGGTTGTGGGTACAGGGGTTAGTCACTAGTGGAGAGGGTTAGACCATGTGGGGGGTTAGGCTACTGCAAAAGGAGGGTTAGAGGTCAGGGAGGGTAAGTGTACTTACCTGAGCCCTGTTGGGATTCCCACCTCCGGGATGTTAGCTTAGGAATTCTGACCACTGACAACTTGAATTCCCGGTTATACTAAGCACATCAGCTATTGGTTGGGGTTACTATAATATGTGGAAGCAGTATACCTGTAGTTGGAACAGAGACTTCATGGGGACCCTAATTCAAAATCCAGTGCATGCTCTGTGAGAAGTTTTAGTTGTTGGCGTGCGTGTTAGCAATATAAAATTGTGTAAAGAAAGGGTCAACTGTAAATCTGCATTGAACAGGAAGACTTGTGCACACAGACATTGATTAGCTCATATAGAGATGATCTTTCCCTCTCTGTGGAGAGTTGCCAGTGCAGTACTATACACACAGCATTGGTAAAACAGCCATGTGCACTGCACCAGCATCTCTCCATAGAGATCAATGATCTTCTGTATCTCTTCTGTTCAGCTGTCAAAAATAGAGCGGAGGAGAAATGGAATTAATTAACAGTTGTGTGCACATTGAGTTACACAGCTGTTCTGAGCCTAAACGGCACCAGCCCTTCACAGTTATTTTTTTAATTTCCGACTGTCAAAGAGTAATGATGAGAACACTGCTTACTTTATACATCTTAAACACAAAGCTCTAAACATATTCTATATATGAGAGCAGGACACATACCCACTGCATCAGCCCAGATCACAGACCCGGGCGAGACAGGACAGCCTGTGCTTCATATGCCCTAAAAAAATCCTAGAGTGAACACTAATAAAGCAGTGATAAAGCAGTGATAAAGAGGAAGGTGGTAATGCACCAGCTGTGGTTGAAAATTTAAGGTGCATACACTCTAGGCATTTTTGCCCATGAATAAGATTATGAAAATTGTTGCCGATAAATTGCTCACACTGACCGATTTTCAACCGGCTCATTTTTATTGGTTGGGGTAAACCAATTTCCAGAGTAGTAGATTATGGAAAGAGGTTCTCTCATCCTATAATACCAGGTGATGGATGGCGGTGGCTGGCAATGAAGCTGGAGCACGCATCATCGCTCCCTGCCCGTCCATATACTCTAGAAGATCTTGAGCTCAAAGTAGCTAGAATTGGGAAAAGTGAGCTACTTTGAGCTCAAATCGTGTGTATGGAGCTTTACAGTTGATTGGCTGGTGCATTATCACCTTCCACATTATCACCACTTTTATCATTTGACCAGGTATAATTAAGGCTTAATACATCTGCTCATTTATTTGTAATAAGTGAAAACTCAATATCTCAAAATCCTTATTCCTTCCTCTGCTGGGTAATGCCAACTTTTTGCATGGTTTAGCCTTCTATTTACATCCTTGGCTTACAATGGCCTTACCACATTCCAACCAGCTCCCAAGATTGATATTGCGAAGTAGCTTATTTTTTCCAAGACTCAGTCTCGTTTTAAATTCTCAAAGTGCCCTTCTTTCTCTCACCCATGGATGGGATGAACCAGTTATATACAGCCATATGGCTCTTCTATTTTCTACTGTACTAGAGTAGTGGCTGCCGCTGCTGTGGGCAAACTTTCTCCATGTCCCCACTAAATCCTTTTTCCTTTTTGTGCTCTTTTTGTTTTTACACAATATATTATAGTCCTGAGTTGTTTTTATACAGATTGTAGCTCTTTCTATATGACCTTTTAGAATGATCTTCTGGTCACTGTGCATTGTTTCTTTTTTGAACATTATATTTTTTGTACACACACACAAACACACATACAGTATATATATGCAGCTGGGGAGAGAAGGAACTCTCCAGATACTTGCAGGTTAAACAATATTACTGCACCAGTAAGTTTCTAGAAATGAGATGTTAACAACAATAAAAAAAGGAGAAAACCGTAAAAGTGGACAAGTTAAAATTGCTGAATTGGACGGTTGTTTTATAGTGTTCCAAGGAGGCTATAATTTGGCTCAATAAAACATCTCTATCAAACATGTCAAAAATGTGCAGTCCAGTAAAAACTGTTTTACCATAAAAGTGAGAAAAAGGCTTATTGTTAAGAAAAGGAAATCAGAAGGGACAAAAATGTTGACCCTATTGCTCATTGTTACACAGCTAGTGACCACCAAACACAAAAGAAGGGCTATTTAATGTGGGGAAGTTGCTGTGTACAGTGGGAATACACAATGCAATGTACAGTATATCACTGACTTTTATTACCACTTGTGATATTCCTTGTTTTTCCTAATGCATCATATTAGAATGTTAGGCTTAAGCATTAACCACAAAACATCACACAGTACCTTTGTTGATCTGGGGTGACAAAATCTGATTGTGTACAAAGCTAATTGTAACTAATCACTTACATTTAATAGAAAGCAATTAAATGTAATTAATGATGGTCTTCAAGTATTGTGTACAGAGAAACACAGTCAGGAAGCCCTCCGCTATTGTGCCTGGACCGATAATATTAGTGCTTACTCTGGAACCAAACAATGGCCATCTCCAATTGGGAGATATGGTTCTCTTTAAGGATCATCCTAATTGAGGCTGAGAAAATTATTTGACCAATTGCCAGACTTTGGATGTATGTCCATTTGTGATATCCAGCTACAGTAGAATTGCATAATTCAGTTGACCTGAGCAAAATAACAGATGGAATAGTGGGCACTGACTAATTCTGGCAACAGACTGGTCAGCATACTGTTTATGAAAGACACATATAAAATACAGGGAAATTGGTTTCATTATATATATACTGTATATATATATATATATATATATATATATATATATATATATATATATATATATATGTATACTGTATATATATATATATATATATATATATATATATACTGTATATATATATATATATATATATATATATATATATATATATATATATATATATATGAGGAAAAGAGGGGGTTTTCCAGAGGGCGCTAATCAAATAACAATCAGGTGTAGATCGGTTTGTACCGTTTAATATAAAAATGGTAAAAAAAACCTTATTAGGGTATCACAAATGTATCAGATATACACATATACATAAAAACTGCTTAGTACAGGATAAGGCACATATGCTTGTACAGGTTCGCATGAATATTGTTTGATTCAGTGAGAAATAGCCCAACGCGTTTCGTCAGTTCCTGACTTCATCAGGGGCAGAAAGCATAGCCAGTAGACACTATGGGGGAAATTTACTAAGATGTGAAATACACTTCACAGGTCATGTTGCTATGGCAACCTATCAGATCCTGCCTACTATCTCCTAGAGGGTGAAAAAGAAATAAGAAGTAGCTTATGATTGGTTGCCCGTAGCAACATGACCTGTGAAGTGTATTTCACATCTTAGTAAATTTCCCCCTATACGTGTCCAATATCAAAAAAGAATCTGAAGACATAGATTTCATAATATAGTCCGATGATTTTTCAATATTCAGAATCAAACAGAGGTGTCTCTTAAGTATCACAGCAGGTAGTTCAAAGATAAAATTCACAGCAGGCAATTTGAATTGATATCACAACAGGTTGTCCTGATGTATAATCTCATCAGTATACAGGGATCCTAGAAAAGCAGCCTGCAGCAGGGTATCACCAAAGTGAATATATATATATATACTTTTTTTTTTTTTGCTGGACATGATCGACATGATGAACCACAAAACCCAGGAACACTGTGTAAGTGCTGGGATTTCATGCTGTATCATATGTAAAAGACTGCGCTGAAGGTGTTCATGTAGAGTGAAAAGCGTAACTAATCTTTTGCAACCGTCAAGCAGCATATACCATCTCCTATAAGCAGTGGTGACTCTAGAGGAGGGGCTGCAGCATAGTACAAAATTTAAATAGGGGAGAAGCACCAACTGCAGTTACAGATAGGGCAGGTCCCATCTTGGCAGGGGATGGCGATGCCAGCCGCCATCCCCCGCCAGCACCATCTGCATAGCGAGAAGGGGACGTGCGCGCACGAGAGGCGTGCGCGTCCCCTTCCGACGGCGCTTCCAGCCGCTCCCCCGGGTCATCGCCGGCTTGTCGGCGGTAACCCGGGGTCCCCGCCGCCTGCCCGCACCCCCCCCCTAACCCTGTCCGTCTCACTGAGGCGGAGACGGACAGGGTTCCCGTCGCCCCGCCGACGGAAATTGAGACGCGCGTGAGATGCATGCACGTCTCAGTCAGATGGTGAGGCAGGCTGCTGGCGGATCGCCAGCGCTGACGTTCTGGCGATTCGCCAGCAAGGAAGAGGCCTGCCCCATCTGTAAGTCAGTTTGAAAAGTCACTGGGTTCCCTATTTGAATATTAAACTGTGCTTCAGACTCTAAGATAACCTTACAATAAGGCAGGCATTTCCTTATGCCTTGAAATAGCTTTACCATTCCCTAATAGCAAAACTGTGGCAAGGCATGATGGGACTTATAGTTTCACAACAGCTGGAGGGCCATAGTTTGGACATGCTTGCCCTAAGGTTAACATATCTATCTATATATATATATATAAAAATCTATGTGTGTATGTATGTTCCCTATTGACTCCAAAATGGCGTGACCGATTTTGATGAAATTTCCAGGCAATCTTCAGATTAGCCCAGCGGTGATCCTGTGAAGTTTGGTAGCAATCGGATCAACAGAATTTTTTTTTTGGGGGGGGGGGGGGGGGTGGTGTGTGTGGGGGGGGGGGTTTGGCAATTAATTGATCGCACCACGAATGAGAATTCGTTCCCACCAAACTTCTGTCAAATGCAACTGAATATTCAAGCCGTTGTCTGCAAGGTATTCCCAAATCTAACAACTAACTACAAAAAAGCCGTATTGGCTGTGCGAACGTGCAATTTTGGCACCAAAAAATTATGATGCCAACAAGCTCAATGAGCAAATTCAATTGAAACTGCCCGGCAAAACAGTCAAATACAAATCGATCAACACAGTAATGGACGAAGAACAAGCCATCAATTATCCGATTGAATTTTTAAATTCATTGGAACCACCCAGAATGCAACCGCACATATTAACATTGAAGGTTGGATAACCAGTGATGCTTATTCGCAACTTAAACACACCAAAGTTGTGCAACTGAACCAGATTGACCATTGGCACTGTACTTATAGATATCTGCTAATACTTCATCACAGACAGCCCCCATCCATCCACCAGAAGTCATCTGGCTCTAGATAATTAGTGCTTCCCGTGCGAAGTCCAGGAGAAAGCTTACTACTGTGATAGGATTTCAGAAAACTACAATGTAGTGGTCCCTCTAGGCTGCTTTTGTAGGGTACCACACCCTGCCTATTTTCTAAACTTCGAAATGCACCCTACCTCTTTGAATGTGCCCCCACCACATGTCTATGAGGAAAATCTGGTGCTGTCAGTGTCTGCTGTTCAAGCTGCCATTGCTGCTCCCCCCGCCGTGTTGACATGCCGCTCAAGTCCACTGCTGGGAGTGGCATGTCAGCTCTTCCAGCTATGTGTGTGACTGCAGGACGGGAGAGGGTGTGGCATAAGAGCATGTAAATAGATGTGCGTGCTGCAGCAGGGCTGCGGGAGCATGATTCCTCCAGCAGTGAAAGCAGAAATCGGAGCAGTGATAGACTGAGGTCCTGGTAAGTGTGAGAGGGATCCTCCAGTAATTAGGCCTGACATAAAGGCTACAGCTGGCAGGATTGTTCAGGGATGTGATCCTTGTTGTATAACATGACATATGGGTGTGATGGTAACTGATGGCCATTTTGAGGAGAGATCGAGAGAGAGGCTGGAGGGGGTAGCGCTTGGTTGGGTGTGACCGCTAGGTGGGCAGCACACTGCCCTATCAGCACGTATCAGCAATCTGTAGGCATAGAATTAATGTCATATGTGGAACGTTTAGTAATTTTTTGTTATTGTAAATGCCAATAACAGTTTTTAGTAAACTTGATTTAAAATTATCATTGTGTCATCCAAAAACTTCCAGCATGCGAGTTTAAACATACACTACGAATCACCGAATCTATCAAGACTAAGTGCAGCAGTAATCTAAGTTTTACTTGTGTATGCCCATAATTGATTAGGGTTCTAGTTAGATCCCATAGTGCTTTGCAGCTAGCCAATTCTCACTCAGTGCGCAGGTAGAAACCAAAAATTGCAGAATGATAATGGTGAGCAAATGGTTGAATTTTTTTGCACTTTTTCAAATTTTACCATCCATGATTGGGAATGACAATCTTGTCCAAAACATGGCGAGTAAAGCAAGCCATGAGAGGGAACGAGGTACACTAATTAGGGTATACTGTGCTCTAACCTACAATTGAACACCCACAAACGTTTTATTAAATTGTATCGCCCTTTTTATGTGTCGCCCTTGTGGATGTCCACCATTTGGGATTGAACCAGACACTGTTGACCTTTTGAACCAAACCTGGTAAATTTATCTCATAGGATAATTTTATCTTAAGGTTATAGTTGAATCAGTGTTTGTAAATCACAGAGCTTATCTAGGCTATGCTACAGTATGTCACATTCAGTAGAGGTAACAAAACAATATACAAACTATTATATAGCTTTATCATTCTAAACCGTGATGTATTTAGATACAGAAATGAAGGTCAGATTACTGGAAACAGCTGATCTCTATTATGCTTCCACCAATAATCAGCTACAGACGGTAGAACAGGTTGCCGTGCAATGATGCCGTACAATTGGTTAGTAATTAGTAATGAAACAGCTAGTTGAAGTATCGCACTTCACAGAGATATGCTTACTCCCCTGCCTGGATTTTCATTAAATAATAACAAAAATGTTTTCATTTACTCAGGAGGAGCTATATTATTAGAACTATAAAACACATACTAAATCGACCCAGTCATTTATCATGTAGTTTGTTTTTCTGTATTACTCTGTAACAAGCCAGCTGGGTAGCTTCCTACACCCAAAATTGTGATCTGGCACCAGCTGAAAGACTTCCGCCCTTCCTTACTAACAGCATTGGAGCACCACATTGTTTTTCCAGTGGACGGCAAATTCAAGTCGTCCAACAACCGCCTAATTACAGCTGCTGTGCAAAAGATCTGTGGAGTTGAGCTGGAGAGAACAGTGACGTAGGAGAGAGACGTGATCCCCATCCGCATCCCCCAGCCCCCCCCCCCCCCCCTCCCAGGTCACCAAGCAGGTGACTGCTCCTCCACTTCAGAACTTCCCACTGAGAGTACTGTCCAGGAGCCATAACGGGTGAGAGACACCCAGAACCATTACGGGTGAGAGACGTGACAGCCGCAAACATCTATTCTACCTAAGACGCCGGTCAGACGAGCACAGCCCTCCTCCACCCACGGCAGGTGCTGCAAACTTACATCCACTAGCGGGTAAGCGGCTGACTGAACAATTTATGTGAATGGGACATACAGTATCACTTGTAGTTCATTTGCTCCTTGAGATCATCCCAATTAATTGTTTTATATAAATAAGGTGGCTACCTAAACAAACGACATTTTCCAATAAAATTGTATATTTATAAATATAATTTATCTATTGTTATGTGCATGTGAAAAGGGTCCATGGTGCTTATTAAGCTAATTAGCGCAGAGTTTTCAATGTTGGTGTATTTTTTTTACCTAATCCTGAACTCACATACAGTATGTGTGCTTAGTTTAAGGTAACTATTTGATGTACAAGTGTTACACTGATACATCTAAAAGGACATGCAGCTCAGCATAAATGAGATTTATTTCATAAATACAGTATGACCGTACTTTATACCCATTTATATGCAAATCAGGGTACTTATGTATTATCTGGGCGCCCGATTTTTTTCATTGCATGCCACTACTTAAGGCATGCGATGCGATTTTTCATTGTAAAGACCCGATTTATAATTGTATAGTCACCCATGTGTGATTTCATACCCCCACTATCCAACTACGCACGGAGTTGACTTTATATAGTGTGGCGAGAGCAGTGAGCCACCGAGCCCAAAACGTGCAGTGATTACTTTACATGTATTCTGCGTCCGCTCGCCACGCTTCGGGCTCGGTGGCTTGCTGCGCTCGCCACACTTTATAAAATCAGCGTAGTTGGATAGTGGGGGTATGAAATCACCCATGGGTGACTATACAGTTAAAAATCGGGTCTTTACAATAAAAAATTGCATCGCATGAATTGTATGCCACTATATTGCATGATATTACATAAGTACCCAAATCAGCACCTTATTTTCTAGTTTTATCTAGTCAAGTTGTATGTCTTTTATTTACCCTGGAACCATTCCCTGTATCTTTTTTTCCCTTGCACTGTACAGTACAACAGCAGCATGAAAGCCAGCATACTCTATACACGCTTGCAATGATGAGATGCTGGACCGCAGGTAAGCTGATTTAGAGCTTAAGCCACAACAGCTAAATATGTACTTTCCTATATGTCATATAGTTAAATCCAAACAAACTCACCAGCCATTCATTTTACTTGTATCATCATTGGGAAGATGTACAGTACTGCAGTTTTCTGTATTTCTCTTATCCTTGAGGCATATTTTTAACACTGTATTGGGGTTGTCAGTTTGAAATTGTTGCAACAAATCAAGAAAAACGTACATGGATATAAAATGTAATTGAAAAGGCAATTTACTGTGTTCCACATTCAAACTTGTATATTGTAAATGAGGATTTCTTTTAAATAAACTAAATAAAGAAATTACAAATTACTGTGAAATTCGATGACCTAATAAACTGTTTGGCTATTAAGAACTGTGTTATGTGCGTGGGAGTTGGCACACTACCTACTTGTAGCTGGAAACAATATAATATGTACTGCGGAAAGAACTAATGACAAACACCCTGGGCCAGCAGATGCTCAGTGAGTGTCCTAATCAGTACCTCCCCATTTTGAAGGAGCCCTTCCCTTTTTAAAAAAGGGATATCTTTGTCAGAAGTTATATACCATTGTTGAATTACAGTATTATGTGTATACAAAATTTACAGACACTGAATATACTACATACTGTAGTATGACATTAAGGAGTCAGTTCAATTAGGTTTGATTAAAGGAATGCAAGTTTGCTTCATGGAGCTCGCAGATTTCACATGAATACACGTGACCGAGAATACTCTGATTTAAATAGAAATGCCTAATCGTGGTACTCACAATGGTGGTTTGTAAAATTGTCTACCAAATCTGGAAGAAGTACATGAAAAAGTGGATAGACCTTTCCAAGACCCTTAGAAAAGTGACAACTTTGCAAGCAGAATCAGAAGGCTGTGAGTGTACATAAGGGTAGCACTGGATGTTTTTAAAAGGTGGCTATTTGTTTTTAAAGTCAAAAAATTATATGAAGCATATTTTGGATTTTAATGGAAAATGCAAAAAAAGTGGTGAATTTAGAAATTTGACAAAAGAAAGATAAAAAGCAACTTTTTTATTGAAATAAACACATTCATTAATTTGGTGTGCATAATAAAATAATAAAGCTGATTTACTACCTTTTCACCCCATGAGGGGTGCACACTAAAAAAAAAATGATTTTCCTCTAATTGGATCAGTGAGTTTGTAACTGGATTGTAAAATCAATTTGCATGGCAAATTTGCAAAGAAAACTGTAATTAGCAGTTAAGTGTATCAGAGGTGCCGATTTATGTTTTTGCTGGTGGGTGCTCAATGAATGAAACACCGCAGGAGGAGGGGTGCATTCCGGGTCGCAGGATGGTTGTTAGGGGAAAGAGGGCCGATGCATACCTGTCTCTGCTGCCGTGCTGGTTGTCTATCCCTGCTGTGTGTGTGGCCAATGGGCTGCTGGCAGTCACTCCCTTCTTGTCGTGTCTGCACAGGCAGTTCTCTGAGTGGGACAGGTCCGCAGAGATGCGTGACATCATGACACAATGCACGCCAGACCCGCAATGCAATTATGGGAATTCGACCTCCTTTTGTGAGGGACAACGGAATATGTCTGGTTTGAGTTTAATTACTCGCAGGCATTTACTATGCTCTCTTAGATATTATATATACAATACATCAATGCTCCTTAAAGCAGCAATATTCCACCAATTTATCGGAGCCCTGGAGGCTTCTACACACAGCTGTTTAGCACACACAATTCCATCCAAAAACTACAGGTTTGTAATTGCTAAAAAGTTGTGTGTCTCATATACTCCCCTGCTACCATTTTAAATTGACAAACTTACAAGAATAGAGTGAACTTTCATGAATACAGATGTGTCCACATCCTCCGGGTGCTAAAAGTTGCGTTATACATAACGGGTGAGCTTCGTTTTACTTTGTAACACCATGTGTCTTTTTGTGAGGCTTTTCACAATAAATTGTGTCTTATTTGCAAAACTGAGCAAAAATCTGCATGCAAAATTATGTTTTCCAGTGTTTTCCAGGTAAACTGTACATTAGCATTTTGTATACACATATAGTCGCAGTTGCGTGCAAAATACAGGTATGCCACATATTTTAATCAGCAATAGCTGTCGCAAATAAAACACATGGTCATTGAAAAAGTCACAAAAAAGATGTCCAGCTCTACTGAGTGACTAGGTCTGTTTAATGCGAAAGGAGGCGAGATGTACTGTACATGGACACATCCCTACATGCAGCTTTAAAGATGTCACCACTACTGAAGCTAACTTCCTTTATATATTGCATTATAAAGGAATAAGATATCCTAGACCCCAAAACATAAAGCTATATCCTGCATAAAGATTTTATATAGCAGGTAATGTCACTGTTTTCGATTATCTTACCATTTTCTATTCACACCACATGTACAGATGTAGTCACGCTCATCGTTGCCGTATCGCCACCACTTGTACCCATTTGTCGCATCAAATTTGCACTGCTGAGCATAATAGCCACTCGATGCCTTTCTATGAACTGCATGAGCGAATTAGACACCAATCGCCACAGGGGAGACGTGGCAATTGGCGCACCAAAGATGAGCATGGCTGCATCTGTAGATAATTAAAGCAGCAAGTTCGCAAATATTTATTTTTCTTTAAATAACAATTTAAGTGCGCATCAAATATTCTTAGCATTTTTACTACAAATAAGTATATATTTTAAAAAATATTGCATAGAGCTCGGAAAAGCTCATAAAAACATGTGGCTGTGGTTGCCATGGTAGTCCAGAATCATAAAGCATTGAAAGCAGCTTCACAAATAACAAACAACAGAAAATGGTAGAATTCACCATTTTTCTCATAGCCTACCACAGTGATTTATGTAAAAAAACAATATGTAAAAGTATGCACAAAACAGCAAGCACAATTATGAACAGTGTGAGTTTATATGTGCTCATATTATTATATTATTTTAATATAAGGACATTCTAATGAGGAATAAGGAGATGTTACTAATATGATCAATACTTTGTGTGTTTATGAAGCAAGATATGAAATGCATTTGCAAAATATTGTGTTTTATACTAAAAATAAACAGAGTGTAACATAAGCTACAACATGCAGTTACTGTAATATAGTTAATTAATGTTGGATGTAGTGTAGCATATAATATTTACATTATACTCCTTGGGTTATAAAAGAAACCCTTCAGCGTTACATTTTTTTTTATCTCAATCCACTTTATGATTAATTAGTTATAAAATAGTAGAACCTTTATACGAATTTATATAAATTCATTCTGTTAATCCACAGAATCATAGAGGCAGATTTGCAGAAAATGGGACTGTTCTGGGGAAATGGGGACTCTGGGGACCATTATGCAGGCAAACTGCATTAAAGATACATTTAATTATTAATATATCATTTAAATTTAAAGAAACAAGTCTGTGTGGTCTTTTTTATGGATATTTTTGTGTTTAGTGAGGTGTCGGGTGGTATGCATAACTTTTCCGAATACTAATCTTGTACTGACAACATCTAAAAATAACCGTTGACAAATTACAAATTGTGTTTCTGTACACTGACCCAGAAGCTGAATAGAAGACAGCATCCATAGATCTCTTTCATCTCTGGAGGAGTCAACAACTTCACCCTGATGGTTATGATTTGCTGATGGGCTGTCAAAAACTCCTACTGGGACCCAGCTAATATAATGTCATGAAAAGTGACAGTTGAGTATAAATAAGAAATTCAGACTATGCTACAGTATGTACTGTAAAGCAAGGGTATTTGGGTATTTGTTTAAATGTGTAGTTCTATCATATGGAATATTGTAGTGACATTATTAAACTATAATACAGTCAAACATTACTTTGTAGCAGGAAAATGAAATACAAATGTTAATTGATATATTAAATCTATTGCCTACTAAATGGTAGTGCCCAATAATGATATGCATAACGGGAATAATGAAGGCTTTGCCTGCAGAAGATGGAGAGTTTAATTATTTAATATTGAAGCACGGGGACTGCTGCAATAATGGTTTCCCTGCTCCCTTATACAAGCACTTGGCTGGAACACACTCCAGGCTGTAATCATTCCTGCCTTGGTGCACTGGGACATAAAAATGAAAATCCCTTCAATAATATACTAGGTGATTAGAAAAATCTTGACTGAAGCAGTCTGGTACCTTGACCCAAAATAGTCTAGGCAAGTAAAAAAAGAAACCAGAGCCCTGAGCCCAATTTTAAATATATCGCTGTGTTTTTTTTTTTTAAAGCATGCAGTCTATCAAAGTAAAACACACATATCAAGATGTGAAACTGGCAAATCAAAAACTTCAAGGCCGATTTGCAATCTGGGATCTACAGGAGCAGTGCAGTTGATTTAACGCATAGAAAACCACAAGAACGGAAGTATTGTTTTTTTTTATCTGGACCTGTGAAAAACCAAGGAACCATGTTTATATTTAACTAAAAATGTGATGCTCACCAAAAGAAACAGTAAAAACACGTTAGAGGGTTCTATACAATTGCCAGCGCTGCTTTTTCGACTGGAAAACAATGGAATATTATCAAAATTTAGCCCGATGTTCATTATTCATTCAAGCAAACATTTTTATTCATCATAATGTAATGTTTATCTTATATAAGAAATATTATCTTTTTTATTTACACAAAAAAAATGTATTTGCATTTATACAGGTTGAGTATCCCGTATCCGAGTATCCGTTATCCGAATTATTCCAAAAACCATACATTCCAGAAAGTGAAAAAAAAATATTTTTTTGATAAAAACTCACTGGGGACATTTGTAACAGCACTACTGGTGACATGATATGTAACTGGCACTATATATGTGCAAGAAAATGATTGCTTGGCATTCAAATTCAATATCTGAGATAGTACACAAATTTTGTTTCATGTTTTGAAACCTTGTTTTTTGAACAAATAAAATATATTTGTGTGTATTTTATGTGGTAATAAAATATATTTGTGTGCATTTTATGTGTTTATACAGCATACATGCAAGATACTTCAAAATACATAATTGAAATATTAAAATATTCCGAAATACGGAATAATCCGTTATCCAAAATTCTCCTGGTCCCGAGCATTTTGGATACGGGATACTCAACCTGTATAACAAATGTGATTGACGATGGCATTTTTTTGCATAATTTTTGCAGATGGACAGAACCATGCTGCACTAAAGGTGGGGCAAACGTAACGTGCAGAGAGAGTTAGATTTGGATGGGGGTGTGTTCAAACTGACATTTAAATTGCAGTGTAAGAATAAAGGAGCCAGTATTTACCCTGCATAGAAACATGGTTTTGTCTATCTGCAAATATTGCAGCCTTGCTAACCAGTTTGAATTGGGCTTAAATATGCAGTGGCATGTTGTTTGTGCAGACAGTGTGACAAAAGTAACGCAGTGGATCCCAAACTGGGACTGTAGACATGGCTCCCTGGGATAGCACTTGGCACTTAAAGGGGAGCTATGCATTGATGGTCCAAAACGAAATCAAATGATCTATGATCAATTGATTGGCAAAATCAATGTTGGCGGCTGCCAACCATAAATTGTGGGCAGACATAGCGCAACCCAGTCTACAGTATATAACTGTAACTAAGGATAACAGATAAACACAATTTATCTAATTTAATGCATTTTACTCAATTTCTCAATAAGAAACTTGTGGCCTAGGGCAGAGGTGTAACTCTGGGAGGCAATGGAGTCATCTGCCGCCGGGCTCCTTCTGCCAGGGGGGCACCTCTCCTTCCCTGCAAATTTGAATCAGCTCATTGAAAGCCATCGATATGGCTTCTGTGGCTGACTCCCTCTCCTAGCAGGGCGATAGAAGTCACAGTCTCTTCATTTTAAACATAACATGCTTAACATACATACATAAATAAATACACACATGCATACATATATTTATAAATGATGCTTTGTGTGTGTGTGGGGGGGGGGGGGGGGCACCAATATTTATCTTTCCTTCGGCCACATTAGACAAGCTTACGCCACTGGCCTAGGGGTACTGTGAAAAAAATAAGCTGACACTCTATGCACCACGATACAAAAAAGTTTAGGAACTACTGAACAATAGACACATTTCTATGGGACTCTAATGGATGACTACATTTGGTGATAACAGTAGATTTCAAACCAGGAGTTTGCTATACTCTGCATGGGGCTCACTATAAACCACATGCGGTCAGCATCTGTTACTATCGCCACAGATCATATGAGGCTGTACATAAACCACAGATTAATAAATAATGCAAGTGTTTTCTTAAACCATGTGTAATTGAAGATGGCTTTAACACTACATACAATGATTTACTTTGCTACATCACTGGATGTATAAATTACATTTTGCATTACAATTTGTCCTTTCCAGTTTACCAGAAGCTTTGCACAGATTCCTGGGGAAATATAAATTAAAGCAATTTGTGAAAATCCATGATTCTTGGTGATTTAAGTCACAAAATGTAAAGTAGTGATATCTTAAAGGTCAAATCTTAAAGCTTTTGGGTAGGAAAATATATATTTTTTTAACCTAAAAATGATGGGATTTGTAATTACAGTATAAAACGTTCCTGCTCTAAATCCTGATGCAATCAGCAACAATTAGGTAATGTAATTCACTATGCATTGGCTGCAGGAGCTGTCAGGAATTAATGATTATTATATTCATCTTCAAACTGCTCATCTTTGGTTCAATGACAATAATGGTGATATACTCAATACACCGAAAAGTGCACCAAACTCATACATACAGTACCAAACATACCAATTTTATGGGACTGCCCTATCTTTTTAGGAGTAGGTTTACATCAGGATTAACATGGGGTTTAGATGTGTTTTATTGAGCACAAGGCATACACTACAAAAAGGTGTTTTTCTGATTCCATAGCCTGCTGGTGGTGTGGTCATGCCCACCTGAGGTGTAGTTGTGCCCACTATGACACAGTCATGCTACCAGCATCCACAACCACGCCTCTGTCCATTGCTATTGTAATGATATGCCATTAAATTGCATAGATCAGTGAATCCTAGAACGTTACAACTTGCGTATACTGTATATCTCTTATATGGCGGGTACACACAGTTCGTTCCCAGCAGCCGTTGATACTGATTCGGACAGGAGGTAGGGAGGGCGGTGGGAGGGCAGTGCGCAGGGGGAGGGATGCTGCATAGAGCTGCATGTAATTGCCTTTGACCTTGGCTGGGAAGTCTATTTCTGCTTTCGATCCCGATGCAGCGGAACCGTGCATTGGAATCAGATCAGCAGTTAGCACGCTTCGATTTCCGCTTCAACTTCTAAATAATAAACTGCAGCAGTCTGGGACAACTTTCCTGCTTCTATTTGCTAAAAATAAAGTCTTATGGGCTACATATGGGTGTAGGAAAAGTTCAGATTCTTTTATCTACTAGAAGGTGCTAAATATAGAACTTCCACCTTAGAAAATTTGCCCGATGCATTGATGGAATTGTTATAAATGCAGAGTGGCGCTGAAGTGCATATGCATTAAGTATAGGCTGGTGCACATTTGCCCTAATGATGTAGACAAGTATCAAACTGCGTATATGTATAGTGGTGACTATACACATTTAGGGCCTGATTCAGACCTGTTTGCTAGGATAGTATGTTCCCCTAGTTCCCAGGGGAATGCCCAGCGCTTTTATAGGGACGCCCATAAAACAGTGGGTGTTCACCTTCCCCTGCTCCCTGCCCGTGCGAACACCCATGCACATGCGCAGACATGCACAATCGGAACGGGGACCGAATTCAGCCCCATCTGATTGGACCTGAATCAGGCCCTTAGTACCCTGCGTGCAATGTTATAGCAAACACGGGCAACTTTGTCCAGCATTGCATCATGCCCTATGCCAATATTATATGGGGAGTAAAGTGGAAATAGAATAGAATCGAATCAACTTTATTGGCTATGTGTGCTTGCGCACACTAGGATTTTTTTGTGGATTACAGTGCAGCATCAAGCAGGGATGAAAAGGGGGGGAGGGAGACATTACATATATTACATAAAGACATTACAAGCATTTAATTTCTAGCTACGACTATGGTGGTCAGGTCGCCAAGTAGGGACACGTTGTTTGGCTGTTGATATTGGGATTGCATTCGCTTTGATTGGATTGTTCAGGTGATGGACGGCTAACGGAAAGAAGCTTCTTGCGGATCTGGACGTTTTGACGGGGATGAACCTGAACCGTCTTCTGGATGGTAGGATGTCGAACAGGTTGTGACCAGGATGCAGCTTGTCGTTTGCGATCTTCTCAGCACGTTTCCTTACCCTGGATGAGAACAGATCCCTTATCGGGGGGAGGTCGGTCCCTATGATCCTTTCCGCAGTCTTCACTACCCTCTGCAGTTTTTGTTTGTCGTTCTCGCTTGCGCCACCGTACTAGATTGTGATCGAGGAACATAAGACAGACTCCACGATGGCGGTGTAGAATACGCACAGCAGCTCCTGTGGGATGTTGAATTTCCTGAGTTGCCTCAGGAAGAACAGGCGCTGTTGGGCCTTTTTGATGTTTGTGGTTATGTTTAATCCCCATCTTAGGTCACCGGACATGGTTGTCCCTAGGAATTTGAAGGAATCAACCCGCGACACCACTGCGTTGGCAATTGTTAGCGGGGCTAGTGCATTTGGTTTTTTCCTGTAGTCGACCACCATCTCAACTGTTTTGGTGGGGTTTAGATAGAGGTTGTTGCTGCTGCACCACTGTGTCAGCTTCTCCACTGCATGCCTGTACGCGGTCTCGTCACCATCCTTGATTAGGCTGATGATAGTGGTGTCATCTGCGAATTTGATGATTTTCACTGACTGCTCAGCTGAGGTGCAGTCATTCGTGTAGAGAGAGAAGAGCAGAGGGGAGAGGACGCATCCTTGGGGGGCTCCAGTACTGATTGTTCGTGTGCTGGACGAGAAGGTGCCGGCTTTGACCACCTGTTCCCTTGCTGTTAGAAAGTCCACTATCCATGAGCATGTTGATCCTGGGACTCCTAAGGAGAGGAGTTTTGGCTGCAGGATGCCGGGAACGATAGTATTAAATGCTGAGCTGAAGTCCACGAATAGGACTCTTGCATAGGCGCCTTGGTGGTCGAGGTGTTGTAAAATATGGTGCAGCCCGAGGTTGACCGCATCCTCTACACTTATGTTCGCCCGGTAGGCAAACTGCATGGGGTCAAGGTGAGAGTTTGTCACTTCTCTCAGGTGCTTCAGTACTAGTCTTTCAAATGTTTTCATGGCCACTGAGGTTAGTGCAATTGGGCTGAAGTCATTTAGGTCCTTCGTGGGTGTTTTCTTAGGGACCGGGATGATGATAGAGCGTTTGAAGCAGGCAGGAACCTTGCACAAGTCCAGGGAGGAGTTGAATATCGTTGTGAAGATGGGGGCGAGCTGAGCTGCACAGGTCCTAAGGCTGGATGGCGACACACCATCCGGTCCTGCAGCCTTCTTAGGTTTTATTCTTTTGAGTACTGCTTCTACCTTGCCTTGGTCCACGTGGAGGGCCTGGGTGTGGTGGTCTTTGGGATGGAGTGGGGGAGGTACGGCCTGCTTAAATCTGCAGTAGAACTTGTTCAGGTCTTCTGCAAGTTCATGGCTGGTTTCAGACTGTGTTTGGGCTTTCTTGTAATTTGTGATGTTTTGCATGCCCTTCCATACTGCCGCAGGGTCCTTTGCTGTGAGGTTGTGTGTCAGCTTGTTTGTATATTCCCTTTTTGCGAGTTTGATACCCCGAGTCAAGGAGTTCCTGGCTTCTTTGTACTGTGTCCTGTCCCCGCTGCTGTATGCCTCCTCCTTGGCTTGGCAGAGTTTCCTGAGCTGGCTACCGAAGGGATGCGGTCAATTTGCTGGCGGTCGGGATCCCGGCGTTCAGAATCCCGACACTGGAATCCCGACCGCCGAAATCCCGAAACTTTCTCCCTCCATGGGTGTCCACGACACCCATAGAGGGAGAATAAAATAGTGTGCCGAGCGTAGCGAGGCACCGGGCCCGCTGCGTGGCGAGCACAGCGAGCCCGCAAGGGGGGGCGATCCACGTCCCCCCATGTCGGGATTTCGGCGGTCGGGATTCCAGTGTCGGGATTCCGACCGCCGGGATTCCGACCGCCGGCATTACGTATCGGATCCCTACCGAACCATGGCTTGTTGTTGTTAAAGGATCGGATTTGCTTGGTTGGTACACAGAAGTCCTCGCAGAAGCTGATGTAGGAAGTGACTGCATCCGCTAGTTCATCTATGTCAGAGGCAGAGGCTTCGAACACCATCCAGTCAGTGCAGTCGAAGCAGGCCTGAAGCTTTGTTTTTGCCTCGATTGACCAGTTTTTGACAGACTTGATAACAGGCTTAGCAGACTTTAGCTTCTGGATATATGTCGGAAGAAGGTGGACTATGCAGTCGTCGGAGAGACCCAGTGCTGCATGGGGTATGGATCGGTATGCAGACTTTATGGTGGTGTAGCAGTGGTCTAGCGTTCGCCCCTCTCTTGTGTGGCATGTGACCTGCTGGGTGTATTTTGGGAGCTCCTGGCTCAGGTTGGCACAGTTGAAGTCACCAAGCACAATGAGCAGCGAGTCTGGGTGTCTAAGTTCGGTGTCCGTTATCAGAGTGGCCAGCTGAAGTTGGGCTTCTGTTGGACTTGGTTGTGGTGGGATGTATACTCCTACTAGGATAATAGAGGCAATTTCCCGAGGGGAGTAGAAAGGTTTGCATTTGATGGTAAGAAATAACATCTATTGAAAGTTTTCAAAAATACTGGGATCAGTATGGTATAAACTGTGTTAAGAAAACCGAGTAATTAATATAATCAATCTTACTTATGGCCACAGAGAGCCAACAGCTTACTGCAACATAAGCAATGCACAGCAAACATTCACATTCATTTAATGAAGAATGCAAACTTGTTATGTTCTTAAACCAAACTGGAAAAAATGCACTGACAGTATATGCAGTGCTAAAGTCATCAATACCTTGGTCAGCGAATATTTTTTGCAATAATATAAAACTTTTTTTTGCATACAGTTGATTTATTTAAAAAATGACCTTTTCTAAATAAATGTATGTTCCCGTAAGGCAAAGCATTTTTTCCACTTTATTGTTGGTATTACATTTAAATAAAAAAAAAACGAATCTCCTCTGAAAAGAGAGAGAGGTCACTCTTTGTGATTTTCTTTTTTTTCTATGTACATTAATATCTACAGTATACTATCTCTTTTATTTTCTACTTTTTTTTGTCATGGTGGAGGAAGGGGATAGTCCCCCAAACGGATGTGGATTATTAGGTCAGATGTGTCTAGGTCGACAGAGAAAAGGCAGACACTGGAAAAAGGTTGACACGCAATAAATTGACTTTGACAGAAGGTCGACGCAGAAAAGATCGATATGCCTTTTTCACGGTTTTGTGTCTGTTGACAAAAATGTGTCGTCGCAGTCACCCATTTTGTGTACCACGTACACTCGCATGGCTCGCTCCAAGCTCCATGCTCCGGGCACACTTTACCTTTTTCACTAGTAGTCGACATGGATTGTACAGTATGAACAAGTTGTTCAAATAAAAAAAATTCTCATGTTGACCTTTTCATGTGGCGAGGATGTTGATTATTAGGTCGACAAGCATAATGTCGACAGCCAATAGGTTGACCACTATAAGTCGACAGGCAGAAGGTCGACACATGAAAATAATGTCAACATGCCTTAGGTCGACACAAACAAACACTGTGTTAGTGTATCGCCTCCCCACGCATGTGCATGACTCACCACTGTCACAAGGAATAACTGCAGCTTCAGTTGTGTTCATACTTAGCCAATTGATAAGCTGCTTCCTTAAGAGTAATCAGGATACCGCAAATCACAGAATGCACTGTGGATGATGGAAGGGGTGAGGCAGTGGTGACACATTTCATGACCCCAGTCCCCTCTCACCTCTCATTTCTATCTCCTGAGATCTCACAGAGGGGAGCATTTAATATTAAACAAATGCTATATGCAGGGAAATGTTTGAGAAATGCTTTGTTCACAAATAACTTAACAGTTACTCTTTTAACAATAATGTAAATTAAATCTCTTTATTTTCTCTGTATTGTCCTGGTCTTTGCTTATGCTAACCCAAAATTCTAAATTTCTAGATTTAAAACTTACAGTAGGTGCCTTCGCATTTGTCAACAAAAAAAAAATGTACTGTATGGGTTGGCTTTTAGTGAGGAATCACCCTTTGGGTCATACAGGCATCCTATCTTTCATCTTCACATAATGAGACCCGAGCAGCAACACAAGAATATCCTAGGTGCCCTAACTTCTATGGGAAAGTACTGGATTTTTGCTTAGTTAAATGATATATAAAAATGATTCAAAGTACAGTATATGGAAATGAGCTACGTTACCTTGTATAGAGCATACAAATGTGCACAACTATATAGCAATCAAGTGGACCAGTCTGAAAGGTTTCACGTTCCTACAATACAAGGTTGCTTGGCCATTCTGCACTGTATTTACAAATTCCTATTTTGTGAGATGAACAGTTTGTGGCTGGGGAGAACTGGAATCATTTACCACTGAATTCAAAACATAGAGAACAAATTTCACAGACAAAAAAGAAAGGAAATGAACAGTTCTCAGACCAGTCACTTAAATGTCACTTACAGTATATTTTAGGTTATACACTGTGTGTAGTTGACTCCCAGCGTAGAACTGTAATTATACCTGGCCTTACAGACACAGGAATATAATACATGAGATATAATGTTTGTGATCCGGTATGAAATGCCGGCGGTCGGAATCCCGGCGGTCGAATACTGACAAGGGGGGGCCACGCAGCAGGCCCGGTGCCTCGCTACGCTCGTCACACTATTTTATTCTCCCTCTATGGGTGTCGTGGACACCCATAGAGGGACAAAGTGCCGGCATTGCGGCGGTCATGATTCCGGCGTCGGTATTTCGACCGCCGGGATTCCAACCGCCGGCATATTGACCGCATCCTACTGTTTGACCTAGTTATTATAATTTAAGGTTTGCAAGCAATATACATAAATACATCACCAAATATCACAATCTAGCCAATGTAATGTTCTCTGATACATACTGTATTCAGAAACATGCAGGTGATTTAATTACCTATTTTTTAAATGTTGACATCATATCACATCTGCATTGGGGCATAACCTCATTTTAAATATTTGATAGTAATTAAGCATCTCAGAATAATACAACATACTGTAGTATCTCATTGCAGGATGCAGTATTACAATATAAAATAGCTGAATAAATATTTGCCTGTATTAATAGTATATACAATAGAGGGCACCAATTCACATGATAATAATATACGTTATCACTGAAACTAAATTATGAAATAAGATATGAGCGAACACTATTTCATTATTATAGTACAGAGGACATGATTTAGGTCAATAGAAAAAACAGGACTCAAAAGTAATTTGCATCCTCTTCACAAAGGTTTCCAGATTTGTTTTGTAACATGATTTTTTTCAAATTGTAAAACTATTTGCAAACTTGGGACCCCCCCCCCATAAATGTTATATTGTGTACACAGTACACTAAAAGGTTGGGACTCCTTCAACTTAGAGTAGCACCCCGCCCACCTGATCTGAATGGTTTTAACCAGTTTGGTCTCTAGTATCCTCAGACTGCATATTGAAACTGAAGGCACAATAACGGTAAGACCTACAAATTTGTACAATTTGCTAGTCTTAGGGATGGATTTTCGGCCGGCTCCCCTTGGATTGGTGTCGCTGAGTTTCCTTTAGGTGGCACACCTTAACATTTATTTAGCACTATTTAGACTTTTTCCACTTATGTAACCCATTTAACCCCTAGCTTATGCTTCTTTCTTATTAACTCACTAATACTTTAGTTTTTCACTAGTGCGCTGCCCTGGGGTGACTGGCTGTTGTGGGGTCCCGCACCCTGGATTGAAACTTATAAAAATATATATATTTGGGACTCATCAGAAGTTATAAGGGCACCTAAATGCTGGTTAGTGGGCTAATATTTCTTGGCCAATTAATATACCAAGAACCTCGATTATTGCTCAATATGAGATAGTAGAGCTTTTTGTAGAACTACAAGTCCCTGCTTGATAGTACCTCATGATACACGTGTGTAATTAGGGTGTACTGTAATTAGGGTGTGCATTTCAAAATGTCTCCCCTCCCAATCCCCCACCCCCCATATATTCTAAGCTTTGCTCTTTTTTAATCATATTCTATATTATTTGCTATTTATTTATTTATGCTTTAAATAGCCCACTTACAGTATAGGGCTTATAAATACATTCTTGATCACATTCTAGAAGCTTTTAATAGTAGTGTTGGTATTGACACCTTGTAGAGTATATTTAATTTAAAATAAGTGATTTTAAGTTTACATTCTCAAGGGGAAAGAATTCACCTAAAAATGTCCTAATTAGATTTATAAAATGTAATAGCATAGCAGACTAAGCTTTCACAGTGTGCTAAACACTGATTTTATATATTTGAGAAAAGAGAGAAAATGGGGAACATTTCCAGTGATGGATCTAGGTGGGGAGAGATAAAGAGTCTCCCTGGTGTAAGGGGGTGCCTTTCCATAGCGTATGCAGTGCCTCCTGAGGATGCAGTGTTTTTCCAGTAGACAGTTTAGCATAACTAAAACTATCATGCTGTGACTGGGTCTTGAGAGGCCACTTGTGCCAGCAGCTGCCCACCCTTCACTTCCTGTCCCCATTGTAGCACCTCTGACAATAATAGAAGCCAGCCCATATTCCCCTATCTGTACCGCATTACTCATCAATGTACAAACTCAATGTGGAGTCAAAGTGAAATGACTCTGCTGATTCCTGTACCCTGCCAAGGTGTGGAGTTACCAGACGCCACCAGAGACTGTCCTGTGCTGCTGCTAACTGCTAGTCTTCATGCATGTCTACTGTAAGGAGGAGGTACTACCAACATCATTACTCCTATCATCAGCAACTAATTGGTGTAGTCTCCTCAAAACCGGTACTACCATTAGCAAGATAGGTACATATATACCCATCTCCAACCATCTCAGAGACATGTGAACATGCACCTCCTGCAGGGCCACACATCCCCAAACTGATTGCAGTCATCACTCCAGAGCTTCCCGGTTTTATGTTCTGAGTCTGACTGCTGTGTGTGTAGGTTTCAGCACCATTTACTCCCTCAATCACTTTCTCCTCAAAGCAGCAGTCATGCCCAATCCTCTTGGTTATTGCCATCATATTGAAGTGGCTGAAGAGCCTGGAGGTATGCGTGGACTGCAGCATACAGGGTAAGTAGGCAGGTGTCACCTGGCTAGGGGAGGCAGGAGATATTACCGAGGCGATTAGCGAATGTTTTTATTTTTCCTGTGGGGGGATGAATGTGTTTTCTTTTTTTCTGTGGGCCCAATGTTTATTATTTTTTCCTTTGGGGGGGGATAATGTGTGTATTTCTTCAATTCCTACATATGGTTCCTCATACACCTAGTGAGATGCATGGCGTGAAAGAGCCTAAAGTTCTTGTTCAACTCTGATAACGTCAAACAGCTTTTTTTTGGGGGGGGGGGGGGGGGGGGACGGACGACAAAAAAGCATTGCTATAAAATGCTATATAAAACGCACAGACAGACCTTGCTAATTAAAATGCACCATGCCTATATTCTCTGCGTGACTGCAGTTATCATCTCCATACGACATGCTACTATACATTGAAGTGTTTTCCAGGAAAACACAGGGCCAATTGTATTAAGCCTTAACAAGTGGAGAGTGATAAAAAAATGAAAAAGTACTAACCAATCAGCTCCTAATGGTCATTTCTCAGACTTAGCCTGTAACATCAGTTTCTAGGAAATGAGGGCATGTACTTAGACTGGAGGAGAGAAGGTTTAGTACACTTAGAAGGAAAGGCTTTTTTACGGTCATGTGCGGTGGTGTCAGCAGATACAATAACGTCATTTAAATGAAGGCTAGACATTTATTAGATAAAAACATCCAAGGATATATCCGGTAATCAAAGGTAGAACTTGATGGACGTAAGTCTTTTTTCAACCTAAACTACTATGTAACTATGTAACATGGCAGTTAAGAACTGGTGGGCTGGTACCTTATCACTCTTTATCACTCTACACTTTATCACTTGTTAAGACTTAATACATTTGGTCCAAAGTAACATAGTAATTTGTATTCAAATACAGTTGCATTCACTCATAATATAGGCATGCCACATATCATTTTACTACCTGCAGTAGTGATGTAGTGAAAACAAATAAAGTTGTTTTCTTTTAAGCGTTGAAAAATTTATTGTGGTTGAATGCATTTGATATTAAAGAAATGTTTTGGTGGGGCCAGTATCACCATGGGGTGGGTAGCAGCAGAAATGGGATGGGATCAGTGAGGGGAGTGTGACAAATGGGCTGTCTGGAACAAATCTCAGTGTTATGATTCCATAAATGGGATGATAGATAAGTACACGTTTCATTAACAACAGAACTGTCATAATGGGCTAGCTAGTTCATAATTTCATGTCAGGCATTATTTTTCATACACATCGTTAATCACTAATAAGTAACTGTAAATGATATAATCTTCCCAATGGCATTCAGATATCATAAGGTTTAATAGAGTCTAATTGCCTAGTAATTGGGAAAAGTGTTGTGTGTGTGTGTGTGTGTCAAACACATGGTAAATACGTATGGTCCACAGTAAAATAGTAATTTGTATGCAAATACAGCTGGAGTCACACCACAAAATATAAGCATGCCACATATCATTTTACTACCTGCAGTAGTGATGTACAGTGAAAACAAATTAAGTTGTTTTCTCTTAACCGTTAAATAATTTATTCTTTTTTTTCTAACCTTCTGACTAATTTCATGTGAATGAATTAGGAATTTTTTTTTTACCAATTTAATGATTTACAATATGGCACCTGGACTTTCTAAATATCCAGAGACAAATAAATTCCCTGAGCAGAAACAGTCACAAGCTGGCTAATCAGAAATGTAGATTATCAGCAGATGGAGTGCTGAACATTAAGCATCCATGGTTTTAATTGTTAAATGCAAATGTATTCAGTTATTTCAGTTATACCGTGTTCTCACTGTGAGTGAGAAATACATGGCTTTTACCCAGCATTAAAATGCCGGCGACTGTAGGGACGGACCCCCCCGTTCTCACTGCAAGGCAAATTCCCGGGTGAAGAAGTTCTACCTGGTAATTTGCTTTTTAACACAGGTTTTTATGCAGTGAGAACGGGTCAACCCGTGTCTGCATACCCGGATCTCAAACACGGGTAAAAAGAAGGGTTTTACCCGTGTATGAGATCCGGGTATGTGACCCGTTCAAACTGCAAAAAAACCTGTGTTAAAAGGCAAATTTCCGGGTTTACATGCTAGACCCGGGAATTTTCCTGCGGTAAGAACGGGGTATTAATAAAACCAATTTCACTTTTTTGCAATAAGTGATGAGGAATAATGCTAATATTACCCTCACATTTAGTTCTTCATTTTCAAACTTCCTATGTGATTTGAATGATTGTTGAAATGGTTTATTAAACATAGTTACCACCAACAACCCATCATCTCAAGTTATCCTTTGTCTTTGAGTATTAAGAATAGAATTTTGGTCAGCTCGTATGGCCACTGGCCCAAAATCTAATACCTTACATAACCAAAATGATTATACAGTGTAAATAGAAGAGACAGAATTTCTGCTTTTTCCTATTCAGACAAATTGAAGCTCCACATTTTTTTTCTTTAATTAAATTCTATGTTTCAGTCATGATTTTCTCTGATGTACAGATGGAGCACTCAGCCAGTGCCGGGGCTCGCCAGATTGCCCCTGCTGGCGAGATGGCTCTCCATCTGACTGGGACGCACGAGCGTCCCACATGCACTCGTGTCCTATTTACCGGACAACAGGGGACACAAACCCTGCCCATCTGCGCTTCAGGGAGACCGGCAGGGTTAGGGGGAATCGGGGAGGTGGCGGCGAGGCGATGGGGACTGGCAGGGAGCTCCGTTGGAAGGGGATGCACACGCATCTCGTGCGCACGCGTCCCCTTCTGGCTGCTGGCGGGGGATGGTGGTTGGCGATCCAGCTGCCAGACCCCTGCCAGATGAAGCAGGCTCCATCTGTATTAAACTATTTCCCTTTTAGTCTTTTCCGATCTCTATACGAGCAACAAACAGTGAAAACTGTGGATGGTGCTTTAAAATTTAAATGTTGGGTATTTTAGTGTATGTAGATTTGTTTAAAATATAATATTGACATGGTATTTACCTTACATAACTCTGCACAAACTATCATTTATCAAGATGACATAGATTTAACTTGAATGATATCATTTCTAGACGTATCAAGTGAGATATTTGGTAAGAATAAGGATGATAAATAGGTCCCTAAACCTGAAAAGGGCAAAATGTATACTTACTCATTGTCACTTAATGCCAACTTTGAATGCTGAATGATTTAGATTGTGGGAAAAGTATCTATCAGTGTATACTAAGCCCTCTCCCAAAATGTGCATTTAGCAAAGATGATGGATGAAATTTAATAGGATGAGAGATTCAGACAGTGAGAGATTTGGTAAGAAATCTCCAGATTTTTTTAAAGCAGCAATCATTTACACTGCAAAACCAGTTTCATTTTGAAGTGTAAATGATTAAAAAAAAATGGAGATTTCTTACCAAATCTCTCACTGTCTGAATCTCTCATCCTATTAAATTTCATCCATCATCTTTGATAAATGCACATTTTGGGAGAGAGCTCAGTATACACTGATAGGTACTTTTCCCACAATCTAAATCATTCAGCATTCAAAGTTGGCATGAAGTATACATTTTGCCCTTTTCAGGTTTAGGGACCTATTTATCATCCTTATGGTTGAATGCAGTTGATATTAAAGAAATGTTTTGGTTGGGCCAGAATCACCATTGGGTGGGTAGCAGCAGAAATGGGTTGGGAGCAGTGAGGGGAGTGTGGCAGATGGGCTGTCTGGAACAATGGCAGATTAGAAAGCTCTGCTTATGATTCCATAAATGGGATGATAGATAAGCACAAGTTTCATTAACGACAGAACTGTCAGAATGGGCTAGCTAGTTCATAATTCCATGTGTCAGACATTTTTTTCTCCATGCACGTCATTAATCACTAACAAGAAACTGTAAATGATATAATCTTCATAATGGCATTCAGATATCATAAGGGTTAATAGTCTAATTGCCTAGAATTTAGAGTTAGGAGGAAATATAGGTTATTGAGTACAAATTGACACTCTAGGGCAGGCATGTCCAAACTATGGCCCTCCAGCTGTTGTGAAACTACACATCCCAGCATGCCTTTCAATAGTTTTAGCATTCCCTAATAGCAAAACTGTAACAAGGCATGATGGGACAACACAACAGCTTCACAACAGCTGGAGGGCCATAGTTTGGACATCCCTGCTCTAGGGGATTAACATGCAAAGTAATCCCCGCTAACTGAATCAGGCCGATGCAGTAATTAGGTAAAGCCTGTGGTTAATTAAATATGCCCCTTAGGGGCTGATTCAGAGTTCAATGCAAGTCATCCATAATTACTCCAGAACGAAACACATATTTTTATATACAAGAAGAAACGCTCACTGCTAGGGCAAAAATGGCCAGGAGTCAAAGCTAAACAAACAAACAAAAGATATGAGTATTTTTACCCTCATACATTTTTGTAAAAAGACCACCCCTATCTGTGGCTTGTTGATACATATCTTCATCATCAGTGTGCTCTTACATCAGCCCTATAGGCGATGTGTAAAAGATATGTTTGATAACATGTTTGTTTATTCTTATGCCCAAGTCTTTGTAGCCCACAATTCTGTTGACACAACAATCGATGACCAATGCCTATGTAAGATACACGGTCACAGCCAGATGTGGGGCGGCAGCACAGTCCAAAATAAAAATAAGGGAGCCACACCAACTGCCCCAAAACACAACCAAACATCGATGGCCAAGACTCACTGTCAGCTTGAAGCCTCCGGGACCAGGCAACAGCAATGGAAAGGATGTTGGATCACCAGCATGCTCCCCTTTTGACATCTCTATTTTATTAAATGTAGATTATGGGGATATCAAAAAACCATGGTAGATTACCACAGTCATGTGGGATTTTTGATCACCTGTCTCAGCACATCGAAAAGAAAATGGGGGATGGGTGGGGTTTTAATAGGGGCCGTGGCCAAGTTAATGAACAAATCCATGACCTTTTCACAGATTTTGAGTTCTAATGCCCGTTAACCCGCATTAACACCAGTTAACACGGTACTTTAAGTAGTATTAAAAAGTCTATTGGGGGAATTCAGATTTATCACAGGTGACTGAATCCCCTCACTAAATGTTTGTTTTAGACAGACTGCATGGCTGAGGGGGACCATCTCCATAATATTTTATGATTAAAGGTAAACAGTGCAAACACTCATTGTGTGACATGTCCTCGACTGTGCCACTTGTCCAAAAGAAAGTTTCTATTTTGTTATCTCTGGCTGTACGCAAGTTGATTGACAGAAAGCTGGCGTTTGGGGGTGGTAACCAGTCATTTTCTGGAAGTGTAAGTGAAAACACAGGTGTGCCCAGGCATTTGTGACATCAGCTCCAGCCCCGATCAGCCTGTTTCTATTGCAGCCGCCGAGTAAAGCATAGGCTACGCACACATTGGAAAAATCATTTGATGGTGAGCATATTGCAAATGAATTTGCAGCTAATAACTGATCCAGCTAATTTTTTGCTAAGCAATTCACAAGCTTGCCTGCAGGATTTCACTCTGGCTGGGCGGCGTACACCTATTCACAGGGATCTGCAATTTAGCATCCGTGCAATCAGGTCTGAATAACCCCCAATGACTTAAGAACCTAAACAATGTTTATAGGGAAATAATTGTACTTAGACCATGACAATTCTTGAAGTTATAGAAATATGAGACCCTATTTATAACTATACCGCTGTTGTTATGTGCACATGCATTGCGTTATAGTTGTTGACCCTTTCTTTCTATAAGCCTTACAGACAACTAAGTCTGCTTATTAGAGACATTGGAGCTAATTCAGTAAGCAACACAGAAGCTGTTTTTCTGACTTCTACAAATGTGTAACACCTGGCGCATGCATGCATGGAACCTCAAAATGCGATCGTATCCCAGAAGGATGCAATGCAGTTTGATTGCCAGTCCTGCATTTGGGGGGTGCTGTTTGGGGGGCAGTTGCAGTTTGGGGAGCGGAGCAGTTGCGTTTGGGAAGCAGTTGCCATTTATATTTATTTTTTTGCTATTTTAGCAAAATTGCAACTGAAGCTGAAACAGGCCTATTCTCAGCAATAATGAGGGATGAAATACTGTATAAGTCAATACCGTACAATACTGTGTACCGTATAGGGTTAACACTTATCAAGGATGCTCCTAGAACAAGATTTATGAAAACATAAGCCCAGACCCCTGGGGGTAGAAATGCAAGATCAGCAGGCTGCTTCCCGTGACATCTTGCTTTGTGTTTTACAAGCGTGTTCCTAATATTTTGCTGCCAGCTTGTAAGTCATTTATTTTCTTTCTAATTATTTAGCATTTAGTATTTCTAGTATTTGTACTTCATGGGGATGGGGAAGATTGAAGCTGGGGCATACATGTCTGCAGATACAAAAAAAAAACACCTTTAACTTTCAATTACTGGTAAAAATGCATATATAGTACTTCATTTATGCAAATATATCATTTTGTAGATTGTGCTACTGAGAGTAATCCTGGCTGCACACCTGGCTGACAGGTTCCACCTGATGTGCCGTGTCTGAAGTCACAGCTGGGCAGGCATTTACATTTTACCAACTAGTTGATGGCAGTCACAGTTGTCGCTGCAACAAGTGTACCATACACAAAGTCAAATGCGCCGACATATCAGAATGGAATGCAGTTGTAATCCCGGTGGAACTGATGATCGCTAGCGGAACGCCGGCCCCGGAACGCAAACATGGATTACTATGTAGTCACTGGAATCCCCACAACCTAGCATCCCAAACTTAAGTTTGCTGGGTGGGTAAGGGTTAGGCCAGGGAAGGGGGGATGTTAGGCTTAGGCAAAAGGGAGGCTTAAGGTTAGGCTGTGGGAGGGGGCAGTGGGTGATTAAGGTTTGGCTGTGTGAGGGTTAGGGTAAGGCTGCAAGCAGTGACGTTTAATGCTAGGGGGCTAGATCACTTCCAGAGCTGGTATCAGTCTTTTGATCACCAGCATACCTAACGCTGTGATCATGTATTTATCCCATCTGTAGATATATCAGCCATCAGCTGTGCTGCAGGTTCAACATATGGAGGTTACACGATCACCAACTCATACAGGATATATCAGCCATTCCATTGTGTGGCTGATATATCGCTCAGTGTGTAACCAGCGTAAGGCTGTGAGGAATTGGCCACATGAGGTTTATCCTATTAATTGCGATGGTGCAAGGTGCCATTCCCACAGCATTAAAACGCTCACAATGGCAACCAATTTCTCTAACTAGCTTTTAAAAATAGAAGTGTTAAGGTGACCATACACTTGTCCGATTTGGGCTGCTTTCACCAGAGAAATTGACCCAAATTGTATGTGTTTGATGTCCCCCTCGGGTCCGATGCGTGGTCCCATGCGCATTGGAACTGAGCCAAATAGGGATGGGGTCGCATGGACCGCCTGTGATGTATTGCATGCCATCCTGCTGCCTGGGAAGGTTCCAGGCGGATCAGGGGGATCGGGTGGCCCATACACTGCTGTGATGCATCGCAACAGTGTATGGGCACCCTAAATAGTTTATCTTTATCATCTGACAAAATGCAAAATGAATGAATAGAAGATAAATCTAAATCAAATCAATATTTGGTGAGACCACCATTTGCCTTTAAAACAGCTTCAATTGTTCTAGGTACACTTGCACACAGTTTCATAAAATAGAAATAATTGTTAACACATTGAAATCCTAATTCCCGTACCTCTTTTACTAACCTTATACTCCTGACTTTGGTCCACAATCTCTTTCCATAGATTCTCTAGCTCACAATCCATATTTTACACCCTTCTCCACTTGTTAACAAAAACTATGTACTACTATTGTAGTGTTAATTGTGTAAACAACAATATAAAATATAAAATATATGTACATTTATTATTCCATTTATTATTCCACCTAGTGTACAGCCTCCTGTGCTTACGAGGTTCTCTGGTATAAAACTATTTCATCACAAATAATTAGGTTATTATAGAGTCATTTTTCAAAAGGATGGTAACATTTTACTGTGTGCTGAAAAGTGCATTAGCTCAGTTACTTAGGGCAGTCCATTAGTTTTCTATGATAACAAATTAGGTAAAGGTTCTCGTGCCACTTGAATATCCACAAGGCTTTTTTCGAGCTCTCCTTAGATATTTGTCAGATAAATGCTAAAGAAATGGAACATTTTTTTTTTAAATCAACAGATTGCATTTGGGAGCAGGGATAAGGCTGTAAGAAAAGTGCAGAGGAGAGCAATATAATATGAAAGTGGTGCAATTTGCAGGTGTTGGCTGTTTAATCCCAGGATACATGATGTGGTTCCATTTGGCTGAGTATCATTAGACTGCAGCTAGACAAGAAGAGGAGCTACACTGCAGTATTTCTCTGCTTTCCCTATCTCCGGATCGAGAACCTGAGGGTTGTGTATGTTTTTAGGAAAGTGATAGTTTTTTTAATGCATCAAATACATCGTGAAATTATTAAAGTCCAAAACTTTATAGCTAGTATTCCAAGGGGGAATAGAAATCTATCTCTGCTGCAAAATTGACTTAATGAATCAAATTGAACCAAATATACGAAATACAGTTTAATATATTTCCGATGTCAAAGGCAAAGAGTTTACAATTAAATATTTGTAGCGATTACAAAACATCGGTCTTATCTGAAAGGATTCTAATATAGGCAGTTGCTTGTTTATTTTTTAAAAACGTGTTGAAATTTTTTTTTTTTATACCTTTCCAGCTTGAGAAATGTCTGTTTAGAGGACTCAACCTAGAATACAATATTAACATATTTATCAAAATAATAAATGATAAATAGCAAGTTGCTAGGTAACAGGCTCTGATTAATTTTACTCAATGAATTATGTGGACAGCAAGTTTCTGCTAGCAATTATACCAAGTGTATGGGGGCTGGAATTACAGTCGGTGAAACAATACTGCGAGTGAATTTGGTAACAAGAAAATAGCAAGGAAAGTTTGACTTGCTGAAGGTCAATATCCCACTTCCTAGCATATGAATACTATTTCAGGCATACTTTGCTGATTGATAGGCTTAATGAAACATGTCATGGGCAGGCCACTTTATCCAGACATAGATCAGTGCGTTCTATAACTCAAACTGACCACTGCATACGAGGACAAATCATGCTGCTGTTTTCTCATACACCTTCTAAATTTTAATTTAAATAGAACCAAGGATAAGTTAAATGTCACATTTCCCAAATATAAGAGCCAACATGTTTTCAACCTTCATTATTTCACAAGCATCTGTAGCAGTGTGTTTGTGTACGTGCCTCACTGTCTGTAATTTACTCATTTGTACAGCACTGGAGACGGAAATGCAAGTTATAACAAACACAGCGATTTGGTGACATGATTCCTATGCTCTATATGCACCTGGGACTCAGCATAAGTGCATACAGCAACGGTACATACAGTCTGGCAGATATTTAATTCATTGTGTGCTCAATAAATACCATTTGTAGATTGAGAATTTGCTACATTTATATACATGCTGTTTAACAAAGCTATTATTTACAGAAATTGTAAGAGGAGCTGAGGGCTGCATAAGCCTGAGGCTATGTAAGAGCCCTGACTTGGGTTCAACTAAAGTTCAGGCAGTGAAAAAAGTTTGGTCTGTGTTTTTCTGCCTGGTAACATGCAGGCAGAGGTGGTTTAACCAATCAGGGGTTAGTGGGTGGTTACATTATAGGGGTACTTAAGCTGCATACATCATGTGACCTCCTCCTTCTTACCTATTTTGAAGCCCTCCCTCCTGCCCTATAGGTGCTCAGTGGTGGGGATAAGTTTATCCCTTTGAGTGCTGGTGCGCGTATTTTTTAACAAATTTTTTGTTTTGGTGGCTTTTCAGCCAAGTTGGCGGGAAGTCGCTACCAGCCAGCGGTCAAGGAACGGCATGAGCGGTCATTGTGGGGCACCACCCCTTTCGTAGGACGGCGGGTGGTCCTCGCCATGCGGGTGGACATGGGGCGTTCCCCTACGGGACCGCACCATTGGCTCTGCCAGGTTAGGGGGTGGTGAGTTCCCCACGATGCAGGTTGTGCCAGTAGGAGGCGGTGGTGAACCTCTCCTTGAGTTGTTATGCTATGTTTATCAAGTTGACTGGGCTGGCGTGTGGTAGCGACTTAGTTTTCTTGCCATCCTCCACCTTAGCTTAATGGTTAGGGACTTGATCTCTAAATTCCAAAAATTCCAAATTTAAAATTAGTTAGCTTAAACAAGGTCTTCAATAAACTATCTCTTTGACCTTTTTAAACTTAACTCAAGTTGTCTGAGTCGTTATTTGCCTCTGTGTGTTTTTATTGGTGTGTAGTCTCATTTATTTTTAGATAAGAAGTTTTTTCACTTATTGGTTTAATAATGGTATTTAAGTCATGGGCTACTTAAGGCTCATATGTACCAAAAAAAAAAAAAAAAACATTTTTCTAAATAATGTAAATGTGCAAGCGTTATCAACAGGTTCATTTGAAAGTAAACAGTAAATAACTAAAATAAGCAACCTCATTGGCCTTTTTGTGCAATGAACATTCTTTAATGATATTTTGAGACTCATTTTCCTTTAACATGATATCTTAATCCTTGACAGGTAAGTGCAAAAGGTACTTGCCCTCTACAGAAAGCACACAGCTTACATTTAAGCATCCTCAGCTCCTCACTACAACTGTGATATTATAGCCCAGATTCACATCTCTAATGTACCACCAATATGCAGGAGCACTGCTGGCAGATTTACATGCAAGGGTTTGATGGCTGCTCCCCCTTCATCTTAGCAACCAGTGATTAGTTTTGGGGCACTCTGGGGAATTATAACAGTCAATGAGTGACATTATGTAACTCATTCACGAAGAGATGTACTAAGAGACTAAAGGTCCATACACACTGGGCGATTTTATCCCAGCGTGTATGGACAGCGAGGATGTGAAATTCACTGGGCTGAAAACTGCTCGGTGCAAACAAACTGAGGGATTTTCCCCCTGGCCAGCGATTTTCACAGCGTGAACGGCATTAGTCATCCACCCTGTCAATCATCTGCTGGTAATACAGCGGCACTCAGAGATGATTCGGGAGTGCGCATCACCGCTCACTGCTCATTGCCTGTCCATACACAATGGGTGGTTTTGAGCTGAAAATAGCTCAAAATACCAAAAGTGAGCTGCTTTCAGCTCAAAATCAACCAGTGGCCTTAAGGAGGAACTGTCTCAAACCTTTTAAGGAGAAGTCGAGAAGCATAGCAACCAACCAACTTCTACCTATAATTCTATAGAACATACTTACTTGATAAATTCAATCTAGATCATTGGTTGCTATGGACAACTTTTCCACATTTTAGAAGGTTTGAGACATTTCTACCTTAATGTTGTAAGCCCACATTGCAACAGCCTACTGTAGAGTTGATGTAAGCATCAGCCCTGTAGCCTTGGCAACAAGTGGTGATAATGACAAATGTAGGGGCGGTTCAGAGCTTTCTTTCCTTATTCTAGGCTAGGACTAAGTCTCCGATCTGTGAAAGATAGAGCTGTCCTGCTCTTTTATGGTGCTTAAAAAGAAATGTTACACTCAATTGAAAGAGAGGAATCTCAAGTTTAAGCTAGGGTACCTAGGGTACCATGAAGACCAAAACAACCAAGTGCACGTAAATATTTTCACTGTAACTATTTGCACAAGTCTGCAGTTTCTTGGAAAAGAAAAAAACAAAGTATGACTGTGTGATATTGCACAATATATTACTGATATTGACGTCATGAGCATATACAGTGCATACAGTACTCTGCACAGGTTGTTTAACACAATATTAGACTGGGACTAGATCAACATATTTACAGCTATGTTTCTTGTCTTTAGTCTACTTCATTGTTACACTTTGGGGCAGATGTATTAAGCCTTAACAAGAGAAAAATTCAAGGGTGATAATAGAGATAAACGTCCAGCCAATCACCTGCTAACTGCCATGATACAAGCTGTGTTTGAAAAAAGTCACCTCCCTCTCTTCCCCATCCCCTCTTATTACCTTTGAAAAAAGTCAGTAAGCAGCTGATTGGCTGGACTTTTATCTCTCTTTATCACCCTTGCATTTATCTCTTGTTAAGGATTAATAAATCTGCCCCTTTATTAGTTATTGCATATTGCATATATATTGCGTATAGGGTTGAGATTGGATTACAGCATGAAGCTGACTTGATAGGGTTAATTTCCCAACGCTGCTCATTGGCAAGGTTTTGGAATAAGAGCAAAAAGGAAGTGAACACACTTGAGCATAAATGTTCAAACGCCTGATGAATGTTGAACATGGTGAAGAAATCACTAATCCAATCACATACCTCAGTATTCTGGTGATAATGAATGAGTCTCTTTGTGTAGCCTAAGTGTCACATCAATTTAACAATAAATGTGGATCCAATCATGGATATTAGGATGATCTAAGCTTCAAGTACCTCTACTACTACAGTTTGGTGCATTTCGCTAGGAATATAAAAGCTTATTTTATCAAGAAAGGTATAATGATGGTAATAAGAGGGCTACAGGCTGAGTAATCACAGAAAATACATTATACAAGCAGCAAGGCTATTAGGTGACACTGACCACAAAAATTCAGTGTACAGTATAGGGGGAAATAAATGTGTAGAACGTAAGTAAGCAGTATCAGCATCAGAATGGCTGTGGTCATTCAAATTTGGCACCATCGCTCTATGGGTCACAACCTCATGGCATTCGGTTCCATTACCACAGTACCGCAAACATTATGCTTTGTAAATAGTAAAAAGCAGTAGCCACTCACTTCAGTACTACCATATTAGTGGTAAAATAAAATAAATGTAAGCATGTGCCAAGAAACCATGCACCATCTCTGGTCACTGTACCTGGAGCAATACTATAGAAGGTTGAGGTGGGATTGCACTATGCTATCTATCTATAGTGGGTTAGGGAACCATATAACTCAGGCGCTTGGAGTAAGATGTTGCAAAAGCCACTATCTCAATGGTAGAAATTTATTAAAAAATACATGTATAAAAAGATTGAAAAAATAAGAAAAAAATTTTTCACTCACATAAAAATTCAAGTAGATTGTACCAAGTCAGAATCGTCCCGTGTGTATGCAGGGATCTTTGACAAAGATCCCACTGCGGATCGAAACATGTTGGCGGCAGGTGGACGTGGTCTCTACTAAACACCTATACTTTTGCCGGGACGGAATTACAAATATCTCCGCAGAATCTTATTCTTGGACAGAGCTACAGAAATTCATATCAGTTAACAGCAGCATCAAAAATCCCTCTCCGCAAATATCCTGGACCGGGACGTAGCTGCAAGATCTTTATCTGCCAAATTGACATCAGTGCACAGATCCCCCTTCACACTGAAAGCCGGTCCTACGGCTGCAGCAACTGTCGGGGAGCCTGATAACACTTCTGTCTACACAGACGCTTCTGTCTACACAGACACTTTGGATTACAAACAAGCCCGGATATAAGGAGGTTTTAAAAACATCCTCCACTCCCTGCATACACACGGGACGATTCTGACTTGGTACAATCTACTTGAATTTTTATGTGAGTGAAAAAAAATTTTCTTATTTTTTCAATCTTTTTATACATGTATTTTTTAATAAATTTCTACCATTGAGATAGTGGCTTTTGCAACATCTTACTCCAAGCGCCTGAGTTATATGGTTCCCTAACCCCCTATCCTTCTATACACACACTGTGTCGGCTGATTGAACTGACTGGGAACCCTTTCTTGGGCTGCTGGTATAGAGGCGCACTAGATAAATCACACACCACCTTTTTGCACATATCTATCTATAGTGCCAGTGTTTCCAAAGCTGTAACTAAAGAGTAGGGAGTTGGCACTCAGTATTTGTCTACTTATTGCTTGAAGTAGAGGTGAAATAGTTTTCTTTGTATATCCTAATAGATTGCATCTTGCAAGAAGGGACCTTGAAGCTCTATGCATGATGGTTAGAAACAGTGCATGATGGTTATTTCCCAGTTTTGATTTATTACTACTTTGCAAAGTGCAACAGACTTTGCTGATGGTATCTACTATCTATCTATCTATCTATCTATCTATCTATCTATCTATCTATCTATCTATCGTATTGTAGTGTGTAATGGAGCCTACACACATAGTGAGTGTGCTGAGTGATCTGAGCTATGCTAGATTTCCCAGATCCCTGAGCACACAGCACTGCTCAGCACACATACATGTAATGTGTAGCGCTGTGTGCTGTACGAGCTGTCAGCGCCAGTGTTCTCTGGCGGGAGAACACTGGCGATGATATTTATGGTCCCTGCTCATTCTTCATTCTACCAGTGACAGCGATGCGCAGGGACACACACTGCTATCGTTGGCCCCTACACACACAGCAAAGTAGGGTCATTTTCTAAGTGATCTAGTCAGATCACTCCGAAAAAGTCTAAAAATCGCTAAGTGTGTAGGCCCCATTATAGTATAGAGACTATTGTTTGATGAGATCTAAACAAGCACATAAGTGTATGATATTTGGGTGTATACATCTGTTTGCCATGTTATATATTTTTATTTATTAACAGCTCCATATACAGTAGCGCATATATGTATACACATACAGACACATACACAATTATACAAACAGGGCTGGCAGATGTACTCTAGCACCTTAGGTGTCCTCCCTTTGAACACATAAGCTCCCTTCAAATATGTCCTCCCCCTGCTGCCTCTACATGTGCTGTCGGTGTAAGGAAGCAGGGGCTGGCCCAGGGAGTGGCCTTCATTTAGTAGACACTAATTTATAAACTCATGTCCTATGGTAAAAAGGAGACAAGCTTATATTTTCTTTTTAATTCACAATACAAATGGAATGATTATGATAATGTTGGATATTAATGTCCATTCTTAAGAAAATATTGATATCTGGCGAATTTGTAGTAAAAGAGATGTGGCATTTTTTTAGCAAATTTTTAGTGACTGGAGTGTGCGGTTTTTCAGTAAAAACAACAGTGTGGGATTCTCTTCTCCCCCCCCCCACAGTTTCACAAATATGGAGGAACAAAGTGTTGCGGTCTCCCCCTCCCACTCCTTTTGTTAAAAACCAGCACCGGGCTCTTGGACTGGGATACAGACATTAGGTCGATATGCATTTACAAATGCAGCTCCCCCCGAAGCTGAGGGGACGGACTAAACTAATTATAGAGGAGACATCATACCAGGATATATTAAACATATACCATATTAATATTCATTACCTGCACAGTTTTACACTTGGGAAATGGAGTTGCTTCCTTTGGGGAGTGATATTAATATTGCTTTTGGGAATACTTCACATAGTAGCCAAGTTATCTAGCCCTACGAGGCGGATTCTGTATTACCGTGGACAGAATCAGTCAGTCAGAATCTTGGAGACATGTGTGTACTCTGATTGATGGGTTCTTTTATATATTTATTGTATATATATATATATATATATATATATATATATATAGATAGATAGATAGATAGATAGATAGATAGATAATTTATATTTGTTTCTTATATTTATATATACAGTATTTATTCTTTTTCTTCCCCACTCTTTCCCCTTTTTCTCATTGTAAAATATATTTTTTTCAATACAAATATTTCACACACAAAAATATTCACTACACTCTATGCCTCTGAATGATAATCAGATAGTGTAATTACAGGGAGATCCAGGTATCAGCCAAACCTGCTGGGGTGGTTACATTGTTATCGAACACTGATACAGTCTTGCAGTCCAGATATTAAGTATCACTACTAATAGATACATTCAGACATGAATGAGGTATATTGATACAATTGCTACAGTACTTGTTTTCCTCCAATAGTACTCCCTGGAGAATAATAATACAATATACTGATACTGTACTTATATTCATCATATAAGAGTGTGTGATTTATAAAAGACACACATTATTGTCTCTGAAGGATAACTGAATGCACAAGTATAAAAAGAGACCATAAATAAGGTACCATTTTTAATTTGTGCGAATCATAAAGTCTACTGAAATCCCGAAACAAGCTATCTATTTCAATTTTAACTGTTTCTATAGCTTTTACCTTCTTTTCTCTGTCAAAACCTCACAGATTTTAATATATTTTTGCTATTAAAAGTTCATTTTTAATATCTTTTTATAATTGGTGCACCATACTAAGACATTTCTTGCTCTTCTTATTACATTTTCTACTGAATTCTACTTTATCCTCTAGTACCATTTTTTACCACAAACCACTTGACAGGGCAAAATGAACTAAGCAGTGGGTACTAAGGGGTTATTGTGATTCAGTCGCATCCCCCATGCGTTTGCACGGGGGACCGATGTTGGGCATATGCGCAGGTGCATTTCTGCGCATGTGCATATGCAGGGTGCGTGCTGCCATGGCAAACTGACTGTGGCATCATGCCTTGAAAGGCTTACTGGGACTTGTAGGCCACCGGTAAAATCAATGATGTTTAACTATTTTATTATTTATTATCCATGTATCTAAAGTCCCAGGGGTGCATGGAAGAGACCTCAGGAGGGATACTGAACTTTCAAAGGCAATACAGCATTGGATTGACCAGTTTGGTGCTAGATAACATTGTAGTAGGGGACCCTGCTGTGTGTCTCCATGCTATAGAATTTTATAATATCAGACCAGGATCAAAGGTCCAAGGCTGGATTCTCATTTGGGAGCAACCCCACTCCTTTATTTCATAAGATGTTTCATGGACAGGCCTCGGATAGTCCTTCATTATTTCTTTAACAATCCATTTATCAAGCATAAGGTCTGGAAATGATTCCAAAAGTGACATTTTCCATTAGGAAGTTGTTAATGTGAACCCACAAATCACAGTCAAATGAGCTTTTAATGCAAGTGAAGCAAGACATATTTAGGCTGCAAAAACAAAAATAATTCATCAGATAGTGAGAAAATTGGGAGTGGCCATATCAACAGTTTGGTACATTTTGAGGATAAAAAGAATCTTTTTCACAAAATTATATGTACCGTATATGCCACACAAGCAACTCGTGCTGATACAAATGATATATATAAATAAAACTTACTTACTTACTTACTTACAGCATGACTATATTCTTTGTGCGACCATTTCTGCTCACAAAATGTTACATTACAGTGTTTTTCAGTGAATCACTATAATGCAGCATTTTGTAAGCATATAGCCACCTTAAGGCCAGGTGTAATGCTCCGGTACCTCTGCGCTTGGCACAAGTTGCTATTCCCAACTGTAGTCCATGTAGAAGAAGTTGAAAAAAAAACTTGTGTTGACCATATAGTATGTGTGTTGTGTCAACCATTTTGAACTTGTCCACATTTTGTACCAGCGACCATAAGCACCGTCAACCTTTTACATGTCAACATTTTGACCATGTCGACCTTATGTGCCTGTCAACCTAATGCATGTTGACCTACTGACTGTCGACCTATCATCTGGATATCAATTTATACAACCTATATTATTTCTCTTAACACTTGTATACCTGGCTTTAATGATTGGCTCTAATACTAACATCTCTGCAAGAATGAATAATTATATAGTGGTCGATGGAGTGTTGGAAGTAAATTATGCATACACTGCTTAAGGCTCATGCTAAGGGAAAAGGGTGGTCACCAGGAATGGCGCTTATACCAGTTCAATGGATATATGTTTTTCTGGACCCGAATAAGGGAAGTTTTTAGTTAACCAGAAAAGATTTTTATTTGACACTTAGAACATATAAACACATGACATTTTACGGTACTTATGTAGTATCTGGGCTGCCGATTTTTTGATTGTATGCCTTAAGTTAAGGCATACAATCAGATGCGATGCGATGCGATGCGATGACCCGATTTTTCCATAGGATTCAATGTTAAAATGGACTGAGTCCATTTTAACATGGAATTCAATGGGAAAAAGGGGTCCTTTTCATACCCCTACTATCCAAGTGGGCATGGAGTTGGATATAAACCTGTGGCGAGCGTAGCGAGCCACCGAGCCCGAAGCGTGGCGAGCGAAGCGAGCCCCGCGAGGGGCCGGTATTCTGTGTCCCCTCGCGGGGCTCGCTACGCTCGCCACGCTTCGGGCTCGGTGGCTCGCTACGCTCGCCACAGGTTTATATCCAACTCCATGCCCACTTGGATAGTAGGGGTATGAAAAGGACCCCTTTTCCCATTGAATTCCATGTTGAAATGGACTCAGTCCATTTTAACATTGAATCCTATGGAAAAATCGGGTCCATCGCATCGCATCGCATCGCATCGCATGCGATATGGTCGGGTGCGATGCGATGCGATGGACCCGATTTCAAAATCGGCAGCCCAGTTACTACATAAGTACCCATTTTACATATAAAGACAACATTTTCAATAAAGTGCAAATGCAGTAAGGTTGTTACAGTAATGTAATATCATACAACCATAGAAATGACGGGGGCAATCAAGGCTCAATCTCACCATTCAGAGGTGGTGCGGTGGGCTGTGGTGCTAAAGATGGTAAATCCCGGGATTAGCATGAAGGTGCGCACCACCGCACAGGCTTAAATGAAGACCCAGATATGATCAAATATCCTCCCGTCAGCGTGTTGGCATCCTCATAACATGTTTCGGAACAGTGGTCCTTCTTCAGATGTTGTCTTTATGTGTAAAATGTCAAGTGTCAAATAAAAATCTTTTCTGGTTAACGAAAAACTTCCCTTATTCGGGTCCAGAAAAACATATATCTATTGAATCGGTATAAGCGCCATTCCTGGTAACCACCCTTTTCCCTTTGCATATATTTAAAGAGTGGGTGTGTACTCTTTTTTTGGCCACCAGGAGGCTGCTATACCAGGATCAGTAAAATAGTGCGCACAGACCCCTTACATCTTCTTTTCCTAAGAACGAATGCTAGGAAGAAGTGCATGTAGTCGCCCTGATACAAAGCTGTACACATCTTGAGATACTGTGTGCCTGGTTTAATTGTAGTCATCGTCATCAGCAGCAGTAAGTACAATATATGCACCTCCAAGTTAATGGGTGCTGAGAGAGAGCATGAACACTTTCTCCATGAACTGCCATGTCAAACCTTAGTTCTGAATATCAATATACCGTAATTGAAATTAATTTGACTCTGCATTTCCCTTACTTGTGTGTACGGATTTTAAGTGCAAATGCAGTGCGTGTTTATGTCAGACATTGTCCATTATAGTACTGCATAAGCCCTATAACTTTATGGGGTGATTAATTTATTAGCATGGCCAGCTGTCTCTCCTGAGTGCCCAATTAAGTGATTCAATTGTTGCCGGTGGAGCCACAAAGGTAAACAGAAGATCGCAGTGTGTGTACAGTGTTCCTGTGGAACCGGAGAAGCACAGAAGACAGCATGTGAGTATGATTTCTTTCCACAGGAACCCAAATGGATTCTACATGGACAAGAGGACAGGCCATCGGTGGACCCATAGGTAATGTATGAGTGGATGTTTGTAGTATGTAATAAAGTTTTACTATCGTATGTGTCTTTTTTTATATATATTTGTGCTGTTGTGGAACTACAAGTCCCAGTGGGCCCTTTAATGCCCCACATGCTGGGACTTTTAGTTCCGCAACAATACACAATAGTTTGCTCTAATTTTTACACAAACATCAGCCAGGTGCCCACCACACAGGGGCACCGGGGACAGCCCTGGGCTTCAGCCTGTGCAGGTAAATTCTGGAGGGGGGGGGACCCCTCAATTGGGGGATCCCCACTTCCCCATTCTGTCCCCCGTATTTTGGGAACCAGGACCGACCTTTGAGCCTACTGCTGGTTTAGAAAAATCAAGGGGAACCCAATTTGCTTTGCCCCAAGATTTTTTGAAACCAGGACCGGCTCTTTGAGCCTGGGGCTGGTTATGACCAGGAGGGGGGAATCCAGGCTGTGTTTTTTTATATACAAAAAAATGCACAATACCATGTCTTCAAAATCGCACATGTCCACAAATTCGCAAATTTTCATGACTAAAATTCGCTAATTTTCATGACTAAAAATCACACCCTATCACACTTTTTTACCCATAAATTCGCAAATTTTCATGACTAAAATTCGCTAATTTTCATGACTAAAAATCACACCCTATCACACTTTTTTACCCATAAATTCGCATACAGTACCATTAAATTGACAATTTTTTCAATACATTGACGATTTCGGAAAATGTGATTTCAGAACCTTACTAAACATCGCATCCCATTAAATGTCACCCTAGATGACTAATCAAATCTTGTGTTTTAATTAAACAACATAAAGTAATTGATATAAAATATAATTTTTCACTCAGTGCTGGTTAAGCAATATAGGCCGTCGCCTTACATAATCAACCTTACGTAATTATTTTAGGATAATTTTTATTGTGAGCTCCTATATTCCATCAAACTTAAAACAGGACTGGCAAGTATGAATTCCCAAATGATTCCTTTATTTTCAGTTCCACCATTACTGCAGCACTTCCCTCCAGCATGTATGAAAAATTATTTCAATTACGAATCTTATTAATTCATGATTTATTAGTTGATCAGAAAGTGCCTTACTTTCAAACTTTCTATCTCTTCCTTTCAGATAAATCTTTAGCTGCCTACAACAATGTCACCATATCCAAGATTGTTATAAGAAAATCATTCTGTCATCTTTTGAAATATTGCTCAGGTGGTGGACACTTTCTTACTATAGACTTTAGCATCTCCGTTATGAAATGCAAAACACAAGGATATATTGGCATGTGACAGATTATTAAATTAGAAGAGTAGAGAAACTATACCGTATGGCAACAAATGAAGATATTTATATTATGATACGCACAAAACACTTGCTGCCAAATGTACAGTGATATCCTCTGAGTTCACTGGCCGTTTATTATGACGGTTCAACTAGGAGATTTATCTAAAGGGGCAATGATTTACAAGGCATGGTTTTGTCTTGCAAATGACTGTCTCTTTGGAAAAAACCTCAGAGTTAGGCTGGCATCCCACATGGCCGCCAAACTCAGACTCTTTTACATTGGCCATTGATGTTGACTTAATTGAATGTCTTCTTTCCTTCTGTACTTCCTCATTATAAGTTACATTGTAATTGAGCAATTCACCATAAAAAGTTGCATTGTTTGCTACACCTTCTGGATAACCTCAGAGATCAGTTTACCTGGAGACCTGAAACATAGGCGCTGATTCTGAGACACAGTTATGGGCACCTTCAGAAGCCTGATTACTATCCTACGCTAATGTGAGTATCTGTTCAACTAAGTAGGAGGTTAGTGCTTGTGCAAGTGTAAACCCATGCCACTCACTTGTTACACAACATCTGCAATAATCACCATTTATTTATTTATTTATTTACATAGCTATGTGGAAGAGATACACCTGAATCAGGATTCCGTACCCCATATGCATATAGCTTTATGTACATGCCCATGATACCCCATGATACTCCTACAAGCCAGAGTAGTTGCATGTAATTGCTTTCTGCCCTGAAATGCCCAATTTCACAGAAAGACCGATCCCGCTACCTGACATGTATGCAAAAACTTGCAGACATGAACAGATCTGTCTGACTCAGAAACAAACCATTAGTGTAGGAAGCCTCTAATTGTGGTTGGAAATATTATTTACCATTTGTACACTTCAACAAGTCATACAATTAATTTGTTAAAATCCTTTTTAATAAAACTTTAATGTTATTTGTAAAGATCTAGGAGTCTTGATAGATATACTGTATGGTCCTTATTCAGATCTGATCGCAGTATAAATTTGTTTTCAAAATGGGCAAAACCATGTGCACTGCAGGTGGGGCAGATATAACATGTACAGAGAGAGTATAGCCCCGTACACACGGGGGAGATATATTGCTCAGCAATATATTGCTAGCAATACATTGCTAAGCAATATATTGTCCAGTGACTCCTTTTCATCAGCGACCAGAGATGGTCGCTGATGAAAGGGAACCTCTGCCGGCGGTGCCGCAGAGGTAATCAGCTGGTCGCAGGAGCTTAGAATGGGGCTGAAAACGAGAGCGCGCACCCGGCGATTTATCGCCGGGGCACACTTCCATCACTGGCAATATGGTCGCCAGCGACCATATTCCCAGCTATATCAGCCACTATCGCGAAACCTTGTGTACACAGCTTTAGATTTGTGTTAGGTATTTTGTTTCTGTGCAGGGTAAATACTGGCTGCATTATTTTTACACTGCAATTTAGATTTCAGTTTCAACACACCCCACCCAAATTTAACTCTCTCTATACATGTTACATCTGCCCCACCTGCAGTGCAGCATGGTTTTGCCAATTTTGAGAACAAATTTGTACTGCAATCAGATCTTAATAAGGGCCTATGTGCAGTCCATCATGTGCGAATGTGGATTTACCCTTATTAGATAAATTTATTTTTTGGCTGAGCACTGGATTTCAGTCACAATTATACTTGTTATTTGCCATTCTTCCATGCTGTTTTTTTTAATGCTTGGTTACTTCTGTATATACCCTTTTTCAATTATACTTGTCATGTTTACTAGCAATTTCCTTGGCAAATGTATTAGAATATTAATACATGTTTTTTTTATTTATTGTTTATGCTTTTATTACACATTTTCTCGGCAATGTTTTTTATTTTCTCATAAACTAAGTATTATAAAAATATCAAATAAAAATATAATTTGAAATCTTAGCCCCGGTAAGATAATCACTGTAAAGGTGCCCATACACGGTACAATTGTTATGTGCGATGAGATGTGTGCTCCGTCAAACATCTCATCGCACAGCTCAAAAAGTATATGCTGCACATACTTTTTGTACTAGATCTCATCTCATTGCATTGCAAAACCCATGAGATGAGATATTGTATACAATAATTGTACCGTGTATGGGCACCTTAAGGGGTAATGGCATGTTACTTCAATAAAAGTAATCAATAACATAAACTTTCCATCTGTCCATCTAGACTACTGTATTTAATTCTTCTCATCACGTTTTTTGCCCATTTCTTCTACTGAAAATCATTCAGCCCACAGTTAGGAGTCTATCCAAAATGTATATGAGAAAGAAGGACCAGTGATCAGGGCCAGCTCTACCAATAGGCTGCTGCCTAGATTGCTGGGATCTGTGGGGGCATCTCTGGGTCTTCCAATTAAAAAACTAAGGATGCCTATAAGGTAGACATTCTTGTTCTACTTAATGCAGGTGGCGGCTGTGGAACTTCTAAAATGCCATCTCCACATTTTCACTTGGGGAGTGGGAAAATTGGGTATTGTGGCAGTGTGGGGATGGGGGGGGGGCAGTGGATTAAAGTTTTGCATAGGCTAGCGAGAAGCCCTTAAGCCAGCCCTGACAGTGACTCAATTACTGTAGTTCCAAATAGTGACTTCTATTAGTGTATCACCAATATTGATCTCTCCCCAACCATTCTCCAAGATTTAAGATTATTGATAATTCCAATATTTTCTTATTTGAGGAAACTCTATAATACCCCAGCCTCATTTGAGACGGTTGAGACTGGGAGATATGATTGCAAATAATAGGGTATAATGTATTTCCATGCTAGTCACTTCTCTGTGTCTACTCTTCCATTGCTATAAGAAGAATGCAAGACAATAGCAAAGAGCTAAATAAAGGCTCCATATTAAAAAAAAGTATCCCAAGACTATTTGCTAGTAGTTGTTGCTCCCATTTTTTATTATTAAATTATTTTTTGTAATAGAAGTTTGAGGGCTCGATTGTGAAAGTGGCCTCAGGTGTCACCTGGGCCATAGATTTCACAGTAAATAGAACATTCATTACTCACATTGCAAGTGGTGCAAAGGAGTTTCACAGTAATTTGCCATTTAGAAATAAAAATCACCAACCATGAAAGCACATCAGAAATGAGCTTATAATCAATGGAAATGCTTTGGTATATATATTGGTATATATATATATATATCACTAAGATAACTGAGAAGAGATCAATAAATTCATCTGGTAAACAAGTTTAATAAAACGGGTTCATATGTTTCCATATTTACTATGCTTACTGTTCATTATAATACGTATCTCTATTTAGAAGTGCTGACTTCTCTTTATCTGGTATACTGTATAAATAAAATATTCTACCTTATATTAGCAAACAGAAGTTATTCTATCACTTACAGCCTTTTGTGCAACATAATAAAATTTTAGTATTAAAGAAATCACAAGGTTAATTTCATTACTGTCCTGTGTGGTATTGACCATAACATTTCATAACCCAAAACTTACATAACTCAATAAAAGAAACATTCAGCACTTACTGTATATACTGATATATCACATACAATAAACAGTAAGCATATTGTATATGAAAACAAATGAGCCAGATTTCTTAAACATTTTACCTACTTTCTCACTTTAGTAAGAATTTGTTCACAATACTCCAGAGACAGCACTGAATAATGTGGTCAATGATTTGATCACTGGTAATTCTAAAGCCCATATCTAATTCTCCTGAATCTGAGTTTGACATTTGATCCCTCTATTCTCTAACAAATGCTAATTAACTAGATTTTCAGAAATATGTCCTATTCTGGATCATATGCAACTTATCAAATACGTTTTCCTAGATCATCTCTAATTCCTCTAATAGCTGCTCTGCACTGTTAGTCCCCATATCATATAAACATTAGTATTCTCTTATAAGCCCAAGAGCTATTGCTATTTGTAACAACTCACCACCAAATGTTCCATACAAACAACTTAAGGATAAACATTCCATATTATAATCAATTTGAATACACATGCAACAAATATCTATTATTTTGTCAATCCAAACATTTCTTTAAGGCATATAATAGCAGAAACCATGGCTATATATCAGTGTAATAGTTTCATACTTTTTGTGACAATGGTTTGTTTTGTCGAATCAGTGGTGGATTTTAACTATGCCCCTGCCCAAGATAAACCCCTAGTGCGGTTTGCGACTCAATATAGGTAGAAGCAACCACTGGTTAAAATACAATTTATCAGTGACCTTCAAAATTAGACCAAAAATATAGAATATGCAATTACTTGAGTCAGTATAAATGTATTTAAATTCCATTTTCTAAGGGAATGGGTGCACATTTCCAATTTACGCTGGGCTGAGCATATTATATTATGGGGTCTATTTGCTCAGTGTGATCAGGTGTGACTGCATCTACCCAGGTCTGTTGTCCCGGGAATTGGACGGAGACTTTTGCAGGGTTATTCCCAGGTTTGGCACAGGTTTTTAAACCCGGGTCTGAAAGAAAGGAGCTGATTGGTCGATTTTCAAGCCAATCAAAGCTCCTCTTTTGATTCCTCCCACTCCCACTACAGAATCAGGCACATACTGTACTGTAGTCAAGTTTTTGTTTCAAAGTTTTTCCAGACTGTGAACCATTCTTTTGAAATTGTGATGTGATTCTACGGTAAATGATGAGATTTTTTTGTATAAATGGCCATTACTTGAATCTAATAGGTGGGTATGGATCAGTGGGTCGACAGTGTATAGGTTGACAGTCAATAGGAGTCCTTTAAAAGGTCGACAAGGTCAACAAAGGAAAAAAGGTCAGCACAAGCAAAAGGTAAACAAGGGAAAGGTCTACAAATGAAAAGGTTGACATGAATATTCACTTTTTTTTGTCATTGTGGACACCTGAGCATTGTGGACACCCCATTTCGTGTACTGCTAAATTTGCCACATTTTAGGTTTAGGTTTACCATTCCCAATGGGGTCAACGTGAAGGGTAAAGCATGAAAAATCTCACTGTGTTTTTTGATAGTTCTAAATTTTTTATTTATTTATTTTCATTCTTAAAAGAGTATGAAACATTATGTAGGATTATGTAGGGTACTTTCAGGATTTTCTAGCTCTTAAAAAATGTTCTTTTATTAAAAGTATGTGAACATCTCTAGATGTTAAAGACGGTATTGCTTATAGTTGAGGTTGTGGGTGAATAGTGTGAGATCTTTTTCTATAGTGGAATAGATAAGTCCTTTAAGAGTTATTTTCATTCAGGCTTTCACATAATTTCTGGCTACTGATTCAGACAGACCTTTGATTCTAATATTACTTTTGTGAATTCCAACTTCAAGGTCTCTGCCATTCCATCTTGGAGTGACACATTTAGTTCTTCTTGATCTTCATAGGTTTTTTTTATTACTTTATTGATGACATTTTAGATTCTATGTGAGATGTTCTATTTTATAATGTGGCAATGCATTCTCTGATTCTTTTCATGGCGAATCTAAGGTAAGAACATATGCCATCTTTTATTGTTATTACCTAGAACGAGTTACATAGAGGCAAGCAAGATAGGTTAGTTTGTGAAATGAAGCATATCTCTTAGAAACTGTGACCCAAAACATCTATGAAAAGAAAATCTTTTCAGATAGTACACTATTTAAGAAGCATTAAAGGGAAGGACCATATCTATTTCTGTTCCTAAATAAGAGGTTAAAAAAAAAAACCTCTTAAAGCAAGTACAGAAAGCGGAGTTATTAACAAACAATTATCTAGTAAAACCAACACATAGTTGTTGTCCAAAATAAACTAACTACACTAACAGTGTTGATAATATGTATTATATTAACAACACTATTCAATTTCTGAATCTAAACTGTAATTATCAAACTGAAACACAATAATTTAAAGAATCTCCAATATATAAAAAATAAATTAAAAAAATGAAGGGTCTAAAGAAACAAAATTAATAAATAATATAAATATGTGCACATTACTATGTCCAACTATATATTGTTAGTGTGACATGAACACACATCAACTTGCACAACAGAAACTTCATTAAATCTAAAACCTTGAATGCTTCCCCAGCAGACCAACACACTCCAGCTTCCTCAACTCCCTGAGGGCAAATTAAGGCATTACAAAGGTAATCAAAATGAAAACTCTCCCAGTAGAACAATTTTCTTGACCAGTCAGGAATATTTATTCAGTTCATAAAACATTCAACAATGAAATGACCTCCCACCTCAATAAAAAACATTTAATCAGAGGACAGCGAGTTCAGCCTCCCCATTCAATTGGCAAAAGACTAAATTATTAAAATAATGTGTTATTGCACAAAATGTGATAATGCCAAAAGCTCTGCTCAACACACAGTCTACAAATTATATAACCAGTTTTATACAGAATTGTCACGTAGAATTAAAAATGAACAATAACAATAGAGATATATTCTATAGAAGATATCACATCCCCATTCTTGTGAGTATCATTAGATAAACATAAAGAAATTCAACAGATTACAGATTGGATTTAATCCACTCTCAAAATCTGATTTCCATGCCATTATCTAAACATCCACTTTGGGCTCATATGTTAATCACTCAGCCATTGTCTCCCACCAGCGTCCTATTTCTTAAGATGCGCAATTGAATAAGAGCAGAGTTCTCTCCTATTAACTGTTATATTTGCATTTACATTACAACCTTTACAGACATTAATTAAAACCAAATTAAAAAAACACGGCGTATGTTATTATTTCACAAGCAAAAGCACAACGCAGAACACACACACACACACACACACACACACACTAAAGCTTGTAAATCAACACGCCCTCTACTACAAAAGAAAGTATATCTAGGAGACAACATGGCTATAAGATAAAAAAAATACTTGGCATAGGGCAGAAAATAAAAGCCTAAAATAAAAGCTTGGGAATTATGAAAAAGATTGTGTATTAATCATTAGATATAAGTAAAAAATGAATGATGCACTGTAGCAATGTACACTACAGTACACCGGACACTGGAATGCATTAAAAGGGGAATGGATGCCAATGTGATAGGTGAGACCACACTTGGAATATTGTGTTCAGTTCTGGGCACCGCACCTTAAAAAGGACATAAATGAATTGGAACAGGTATAAGGTAATGGCCATGGAATGCATTGTACAGTATATAACATTTTCATGTCAGCTGAAGTAATTTAGTTTCTTCAATAAGAAATTAAGTAAAAATAACTGGATTGATTTTTCAGTATTTGTATATCCAATAGGTAAAAGTGTTATAAATTATCCTTTCTCGTCTTCTCTTTGCTGCACAGACATCAAAAGGATTTTGATCTTCACTTTTCCCCCCATATCAATAGTTTTAAATTCTGTGTATATGTAGCATTGACTTACATAATATACCATACTTTCCTGCTTTTAAAACCTCGTCCAGGAGATCTAAGGCAAGATACTGTAGGAAAACGTAAGGTTTACAGAACTTCATTACACAATGGTGGTTATTCTGGTTGAATTTGCAGCCTTGCGAGTCCCCCCGACACCACCTGCTGAATGCCAGTATGTCCGCCCCCCCCCCTCACACGCCACATACGTTCGCACGGGCTGCGAATGGATGTTTAACATAAACATCCATTTGCAGGCTATGATGTGGAAGGTGCACGCTTAGCTAAGGTTACTCTCAGGTAACCTTAGATTTGCATGCACACTCGAGAGGAAGTGGGCGGGCATAAAGATCTGAGAGACTTTGATAAGGGGCAAGTTGTAAATCAGAGCATCTCCAAAACAGCAGGTCTTGTGTAGAATTCCCAGCATGCAGTAGTTAATACCCACCAAAAGTGAATCAGCAGGATCATAGGCACCTAAGGCTCACTCATGAGCATAGGGAGTGATGGATAGCCCATATAGGGTGGCGTAGCCAGAGTTGTCACAGTGCCCATGCACCTCCTGTTCACTACTGAAAATGCCTATAATGGGCATGTGAGTATCAGAAACAGACCATGTGGCAATGGCAGAAGCTCAACTTATGCTCACCCACACCTGTTTCTTCAAACATAGTGGAAACAATCGATCTACGTATATATATAGATATATATATATATATCTATATATATATAGATATATATATATAGATATATATATATATATATATATCTATATATATAAGAAAAAAACGACGAAGTCTTGAGTGGCGAAACGCGTTGGGGCTGGGTCTTCTGACGTACAGGATTGAGTACGCTGTCCCGTGGAAACACGCTGACGCCGCTGTCCTTCTGCTTTCCATCTGCTCGAGTCGCTCTCCCGCATCCAGATTGCAGTGTGCTGTGTGACACAGTGACCTCCATGCTGATTGTTCTATATTATGATGTATGTGAGATATTACATTTTTCATTGTGCGCTCCTTCTTATTTTCTTCTACATGCACCTGGTTTCGAGGCTGAGACAAGCCTTTTGTGAAGTTGAGCCGCACTACTCATTTGGAGACGGACTTACCACTTAAAGTCATAGTAACTGACTTTGCGCGGATTTAATCTGTATACATACACACACATATGTTTCGTTGCTGCACATTTATAGATGGGAAATTAGTATCTTACTTAAAACAAACGATTGTATGTTCAACTAAATGAGACCTGCATTAAATAATAAAATGTAATGCTAAATGATTGCTTACAGGAGGCATATACTAATACAGCTATTCACTAATACAGCTTGAAACATTTAGGAAGTTTTGATTAGTGAAAGCAATAGTGCCAAAAAGAGGGACAGCCCTGCTGAAATTGGAACAGTTGGGAGGTATGGATAGATTGTATACTATTAAGCCCTCTCAAAGCTAATGTTTCGAAAGCTAGTCAGCTACCTTGTAATTGCCTCTGTGCTTGTGCATGAGAGAGAACGATATGTAGTTTCACTCGCTGCCAACAGATGGCACTGTTTCAGAGACAAACAAACAAGACTCTAGACATATATATATATATATATATATATATATATATATATATATATATATATATACAGAACAGGAACAGAGTGCGCTTAACGGTGAAAGTACACAACCTTTTTTACACAATACAAAATTTTAATAAAAGCCAACAACACGGCTCATAGAAAATACAGTGATGATATAATCATATATACAAGTCAATTTGACAAAATCTGTAATAATTCAGTACAACGGCAGGCCCAACGCGTTTCGTCAACCACGTGACTTCATCAGGGGCATTTAGACGACTTGTTTATCAAAGCTGCAGTTGCTCTAAAAGTAACAATAAAGTATATCAGAAATGAAAACAGGAGGGGACATGTATAGCTCATTTTTGCTGAAAAAGAAATTCAGAAGGAGGAGGAGGACAATGAAGACAAAAACAGAAACCAATATAGAATACCATTTACAGAAAACATATTTCTATGCAAAGAACATTATCATCATTAGCCATATCAAAATGGCACCACTGAATATATTTTCCTTTTTTAAAAAACATTTAATTACTTCTGTATAATCAATTAATAATAAATGAAGCAATATCAATGCATCGGGTCCACGCCCATCATTTCAATAGATACATAAAATATACATTCTAAAAAAATAAATAAAAAATACATACATACAGAGAGAATACTTTAAAAAACAGTACCTTCTTGCAGTGTCTCAAATTGACTGAGCACACACAATTTAAGTGGATAATGATCTGGATGGGGAAATGCATATAATTGGCAAATTAGATTTAATTTCTTTTCTCCATAGCCGTAACCACCACCGACACCTAATATGTGTGGGTCATGTGTGAGGTGGACAAAGATAGAACTTACATTACACCAACTGACAGAGCTCTTGTCAGTTCTCTATGGTATACTTCTCAAAAAAATCCCACTCAATTACAGATGTCAGCAATACAATTCATCCAAGGATCCACTTTAAAAAGGCAAGATATAAATGTGCAATCAAAATAAAATTACATACATAAAAAACCTATATAGAACCATGATTACTAGCAGGAGCTTACACAAATAAAGCCAATACTCACATAAACCTGGGTTACTGGAAGCTTGTCACACTGTATCCAAACAGCCAAGTGAATGCCTGTGCTAACAGGAAGCTATATATAGGCCCAGGCCTATGACGTCACTTCCTATCTATTGTAATAGGAACAAAGGGCATTTAAGCTAACTAAAGGAGGGACAGAACGCTCATCTTCATACTAATAATAAATCCTAAATTCCGCTTTCATTAGGTACCTAATGCTATACTTATTTCAAACAGGAACGCACAGCGCTACCGCCGTGCGTTCCAAATCAGCGCCATTTTGGAAAGGGGTGGAACGCATAAGCGTCGCCCCGTCGCTGGCGGATAACGTCACAGTGCCCTCTCAGGGTTGTGACTGACGGCGCAGACGCCGTGCATTACAAGTCGACGCCATCTTAGATTGGTGGAACGCATATGCGTCCCCAGAAATACTTAATATATAGACCTTGCGGTTCAAACCGCCGCCATCTTGGATCCCATAACCAGGAAGCTCCCACTATATAACTACCAACGGCTTCTTTATGGGCAAAAATCATTATAATTACGTACTGGGTAAGAATGTCATTAACCCATATCCATAATAGATGTATTCCATAACGCCCTCCTCTAGACAATTATGAAAAACAAAACAAATATATGGGGGTACTACAGAAAAAATATATTACAATCTACAATCCCCTATTTATAAACTAACAGTAATTACCATAAATGTAAAAAAAAAAAAAAAATATTATATTGAACTCTAAATGAATTCTATTAAGTGAATAATATATTAATCTAATAAGTGCATGAAATAAATTTTATATTGACCTATTTGTAATCGAGATGAAGTGTTAATGGTTATAACCATCCAAGTGTATAGAAAATGTATACTAAATCAGTATCCAAATGAATACTGTAATAAGTGGACATGTATTATATTAATTCAAAAAAAAAAAAAATATATATATATATATAGTGAAAAATACCCTGTTTACACATATCCTAATTTACTCCCCTATAATTGGAAAAATTTAAAAAAAATGAAAAAGTCCCTAACAATATTTAAAAAAGTGGGCAGTAACCCCATTATATTAAGAAATGGGGAGGACCCCATAAAAAGTCCCCAATATCCCCCCTAACTAACCAATATACTCATTTAATTATTAAGCTCCTGCCAGTACATCATCATCCCATTTCCATCGAGATTTTTCCTATATAAACACAACCCATTTTATTTAAAGAGGGAAGCTTGTAAAAAATAAAGAAAAATTAAAGAAAAATTAAAGAACCAAGAATAAAAAAAGGACAGAGAACCGTGGGCAATGGAAACAGATGAAAAGAATATGGACTATAAGAAGGCCACTATATCTATGCCCTCGTTCAGTCCTTTCGGAGTTAATGAATTTAAAGAGTAAATCCAAAAGCTTTCTTTTTTGATCAATTCACGGCCTCTGTCCCCACCTCTAGGATTAGATGGAACATGTTCTAAAATAGTGAATTTAAAATTCTCTCTTGTAACCAAAGAATTGTGTTTCTCCAGGTAATGCCTGGGTAAGCTGTGTACTTTGACTCTATTCTTGATGTTACGCATGTGTTCCTGTATCCTCAACTTAGCTTGTCTTATGGTCTTCCCGACATAAATCAGATTGCAGCTACAAGTGATTTTGTAAATGACAAAATCAGAGTTGCAGGTCACCGCATCCTTGATTTTGTACTCTCTGCCATTTTCCATGATATGGTGAAAAGGGGCTTTCTCCAAATAGGGGCAACAAATACATTTATTGCAAGGCAACACCCCAGGTTTTTTGTTTAAAAAATGAACCACTTTTGGAGTTGTGATGGGTAGTGGTTTTATTCTACTTGGAGCCAAAATTGATTTGAGATTTTTAGCCCGTCGATAGACCAAATTGGGCCTTGGTGGTAAGTGTGGACCAAGTACTGGATCACGTAGGAGGATAGACCAGTGTCTCTCAAGTACTCTTTTGATTTGATGATTCTCGCAATTAAATTGCGTCACAAAAGGTCTACTTGTGAATTATTTTTGAGGTTTACTAATTTTAGATAGTAACTCCTCCCTTTGATGTGCAAAGGCTTTAACTCTGGCCTCTTCTACGAATTCCACTTTGTATCCCCTTTCAACAAAACGGTCAAAGAGTAATTGTGATTGGGACCAGAGTTCACTGTCATCATTACAGTTACGTCTGATCCTCAGTGGCCATATTCATATTTGGCCAAACGAAAATAGGAACCCTGATATTCCATCTAGAAGATTTCGTCCTGTTAATAACAATTCTAATTGGGAAAAGCCAAGACGGGGCCAATTCTGGGACAGAGAAGAAAACATCTCTCGACCATTGAACCATTACCATAATAACTATCAAGGTCAGAGACTAACCGATAGGTACAATGAAAGACCCAGAAGACACGAATACCGTGATCAGAGGGATGATTACCATCAAAGAAGAACGTTTAGGGACAGAATACCATCTTATCAAGATTCCTATCAACAACAACGAAACGATAGGTTTAGATCCCCTTCTCCTCACCGGAATCAAAAACATTTTTTAGATGTAGAACAAGATTCGGGCCCTCCGCACCGTACCGTGAGGGAAGAATTGCACATCAAAGGGAGGAGTTACTATCTAAAATTAGTAAACCTCAAAAAGAATTCACAAGTAGACCTTTTGTGACGCAATTTAATTGCGAGAATCATCAAATCAAAAGAGTACTTGAGAGACACTGGTCTATCCTCCTACGTGATCCAGTACTTGGTCCACACTTACCACCAAGGCCCAATTTGGTCTATCGACGGGCTAAAAATCTCAAATCAATTTTGGCTCCAAGTAGAATGAAACCACTACCCATCACAACTCCAAAAGTGGTTCATTTTTTAAACAAAAAACCTGGGGTGTTGCCTTGCAATAAATGTATTTGTTGCCCCTATTTGGAGAAAGCCCCTTTTCACCATATCATGGAAAATGGCAGAGAGTACAAAATCAAGGATGCGGTGACCTGCAACTCTGATTTTGTCATTTACAAAATCACTTGTAGCTGCAATCTGATTTATGTCGGGAAGACCATAAGACAAGCTAAGTTGAGGATACAGGAACACATGCGTAACATCAAGAATAGAGTCAAAGTACACAGCTTACCCAGGCATTACCTGGAGAAACACAATTCTTTGGTTACAAGAGAAAATTTTAAATTCACTATTTTAGAACATGTTCCATCTAATCCTAGAGGTGGGGACAGAGGCCGTGAATTGATCAAAAAAGAAAGCTTTTGGATTTACTCTTTAAATTCATTAACTCCGAAAGGACTGAACGAGGGCATAGATATAGTGGCCTTCTTATAGTCCATATTCTTTTCATCTGTTTCCATTGCCCACGGTTCTCTGTCCTTTTTTTATTCTTGGTTCTTTAATTTTTCTTTAATTTTTCTTTATTTTTTACAAGCTTCCCTCTTTAAATAAAATGGGTTGTGTTTATATAGGAAAAATCTCGATGGAAATGGGATGATGATGTACTGGCAGGAGCTTAATAATTAAATGAGTATATTGGTTAGTTAGGGGGGATATTGGGGACTTTTTATGGGGTCCTCCCCATTTCTTAATATAATGGGGTTACTGCCCACTTTTTTAAATATTGTTAGGGACTTTTTCATTTTTTTTAAATTTTTCCAATTATAGGGGAGTAAATTAGGATATGTGTAAACAGGGTATTTTTCACTATATATATATATATATATATTTTTTTTTTTTTTGAATTAATATAATACATGTCCACTTATTACAGCAGGGCTCGACAAACCCCGGGGGCCAGGTCGCCACGGCGACCAGATTCTGCTTCCTGGCGACCAGATTTTCTTGGGGAGGAAGCAGAATCTGGTCATGGCGGGGTGCACTTGCGGTAACAGCCGGACAGAGGGGCTTTCAATCTACCTGGCGGTATGAGAGCTAGTTCAGATGTCCATCCCTGTAGCTGCTCGTGCCTTCCCTGGCAGCTCTGCAGAGAACTGAGCCGCCTCACTGCCGAGCACCAGAGCTGCCTGCTCCCGATAGCCCCCCTTAGGCAGCCAGAAGCCCCTTCCTCCGGCGCAACTCTCACCCGGCTGCGCGGTCAGACACTCAAAGCCTGTCTGTTTGTGCTGCTCTCTCCGTCACTCACTGCCCGCCGGAGAGAGTGCACCCGGCGGCACAGACTGCACTGCAGGTCCGGGTCCTCCTCCGCTCTGTGCTAAGCGCAGGGGGAGATCTCAGACACTCCTCCACTCCCAAAAGCGGCACTGGCAGTGAGGCCTCGCTCCAACACATGGACCAGAGGCTGAGACTCCTGAGAGGGGGAGCTTCTGCTGAGGGGACCAGGTACTAAGCACAGTGTGTGTCTGGGTCAGGAGGAGAAGATCTGCGGGCTGCAGCACAATATGTGTCAGAGAATAGGCTCTGCAGGCTGCAGCACAATATGTGTCAGAAAAAAGAGGCTCTGCAGGCTGCAGCACAGTATGTGTCAGAGAAAAGAGGCTCTGCAGGCTGCAGCACAGTATGTGTCAGGGAGGGGAGGCTCTGCAGGCTGCAGCACAATATGTGTCAGGGAGGGGAGGCTCTGCAGGCTGCAGCACAATATGCATCAGGGAGGGGAGGCTCTGCAGGCTGCAGCACAATATGCATCAGGGAGGGGAGGCTCTGCAGGCTGCAGCACAATATGTGTCAGGGAGGGGAGGCTCTACAGGCTGCAGCACAGTATGTGTCAGGGAGGGGAGGCTCTACAGGCTGCAGCACAGTATGTGTCAGAAGGAAGAGACTCTGCAGCCTGCAGCACAATCTGTGTTAAGGAGGAGAGGCTCTGCAAGCTGCCATATCAACCCCTATCCCCTCTCACAGTACAGGCTGCTGGGCTGCCTTAAGAACGCATCAGCGCACAGCGCCAAACTTAGGAAGAACCCATATGTTGCATAATATGTAATATTCATTACGACATTTGGTATTATATGTGATGGGCATTACAGTGTTTGGTATATGTAATGGGCATTATGGTGTGTGGTGTAATATGTTTTTTTGTAAAAAGGGGGATAGCGAAATTATACCGGTGCACAGGTTATGAAGTTTCAAAATATGATGGTAGAAGAAATGTGGTGTAATATGTCATAGGTATTACGGTGTGTGGCATAACGTATAATGGGTATTATGGCATGTGGTATAACATGTAATGGGTTTTGTGACATGTGTAAAAGGCATTAGTGTAAATTTTTGGTGCGCGGCTTTGGCACGCACTGTCCCTATTTTTAGTTTGTCTGGCTCCTACTTTTTCATCCTGGCTCCTAGATTTTAAAGAAATTTGTCAAGCCCTGTATTACAGTATTCATTTGGATACTGATTTAGTATACATTTTCTATACACTTGGATGGTTATAACCATTAACACTTCATCTCGATTACAAATAGGTCAATATAAAATTTATTTCATGCACTTATTAGATTAATATATTATTCACTTAATAGAATTCATTTAGAGTTCAATATAATATTTTATTATTTTTTTTACATTTATGGTAATTACTGTTAGTTTATAAATAGGGGATTGTAGATTGTAATATATTTTTTCTGTAGTACCCCCATATATTTGTTTTGTTTTTCATAATTGTCTAGAGGAGGGCGTTATGGAATACATCTATTATGGATATGGGTTAATGACATTCTTACCCAGTACGTAATTATAATGATTTTTGCCCATAAAGAAGCCGTTGGTAGTTATATAGTGGGAGCTTCCTGGTTATGGGATCCAAGATGGCGGCGGTTTGAACCGCAAGGTCTATATATTAAGTATTTCTGGGGACGCATATGCGTTCCACCAATCTAAGATGGCGTCGACTTGTAATGCACGGCGTCTGCGCCGTCAGTCACAACCCTGAGAGGGCACTGTGACGTTATCCGCCAGCGACGGGGCGACGCTTATGCGTTCCACCCCTTTCCAAAATGGCGCTGATTTGGAACGCACGGCGGTAGCGCTGTGCGTTCCTGTTTGAAATAAGTATAGCATTAGGTACCTAATGAAAGCGGAATTTAGGATTTATTATTAGTATGAAGATGAGCGTTCTGTCCCTCCTTTAGTTAGCTTAAATGCCCTTTGTTCCTATTACAATAGATAGGAAGTGACGTCATAGGCCTGGGCCTATATATAGCTTCCTGTTAGCACAGGCATTCACTTGGCTGTTTGGATACAGTGTGACAAGCTTCCAGTAACCCAGGTTTATGTGAGTATTGGCTTTATTTGTGTAAGCTCCTGCTAGTAATCATGGTTCTATATAGGTTTTTTATGTATGTAATTTTATTTTGATTGCACATTTATATCTTGCCTTTTTAAAGTGGATCCTTGGATGAATTGTATTGCTGACATCTGTAATTGAGTGGGATTTTTTTGAGAAGTATACCATAGAGAACTGACAAGAGCTCTGTCAGTTGGTGTAATGTAAGTTCTATCTTTGTCCACCTCACACATGACCCACACATATTAGGTGTCGGTGGTGGTTACGGCTATGGAGAAAAGAAATTAAATCTAATTTGCCAATTATATGCATTTCCCCATCCAGATCATTATCCACTTAAATTGTGTGTGCTCAGTCAATTTGGGACACTGCAAGAAGGTACTGTTTTTTAAAGTATTCTCTCTGTATGTATGTATTTTTTATTTATTTTTTTAGAATGTATATTTTATGTATCTATTGAAATGATGGGCGTGGACCCGATGCATTGATATTGCTTCATTTATTATTAATTGATTATACAGAAGTAATTAAATGTTTTTTAAAAAAGGAAAATATATTCAGTGGTGCCATTTTGATATGGCTAATGATGATAATGTTCTTTGCATAGAAATATGTTTTCTGTAAATGGTATTCTATATTGGTTTCTGTTTTTGTCTTTATTGTCCTCCTCCTCCTCCTGAATTTCTTTTTCAGCAAAAATGAGCTATACATGTCCCCTCCTGTTTTCATTTCTGATATACTTTATTGTTACTTTTAGAGCAACTGCAGCTTTGATAAACAAGTCGTCTAAATGCCCCTGATGAAGTCACGTGGTTGACGAAACGCGTTGGGCCTGCCGTTGTACTGAATTATTACAGATTTTGTCAAATTGACTTGTATATATGATTATATCATCACTGTATTTTCTATGAGCCGTGTTGTTGGCTTTTATTAAAATTTTGTATTGTGTAAAAAAGGTTGTGTACTTTCACCGTTAAGCGCACTCTGTTCCTGTTCTGTATTTCTATCTGTTTTGGGTCTCAGCTAACGGGGGACTCTCAGAGTTGCTGCTATTCTTTATTTGGGCGCGGACTTTTGGGTACTTTTGTTCTGTTTATATATATATATATATATATATATATATATATATATATATATATATATATATAAAGACAGAAGGGGGTTGATTGGCACTCCAGATAAATGAATGAGACCATTATATATATATAATGTGTTAAACATTTCCAGCCTTCCAGTTCCAGTGCAATCTGCACAATTCCGTTTCCTGCAGGAGCTAAAAAAAAAGAAGTACACATTTGTGTATGGGGTAGGATACAGCAGGATATGAGAGGTGGATCACATTTGGCTCTCTGCTGTGTACAACAAGATAACGGCCTCCTACTGTATAAAACTGTCTTTATCCATGCACATATCATAAACAGCATTTTCGTATTTTGGGACATATTTTAACCCAATAATTGTTTTAAAGCCACAGCAACCTTAAATTATATACTGTCAAGAACGTCATGTACATTATGTACTGTACGTCAAGAACGTATTAAGAAACACATCCAGACATGGTGCCTTGGATAAACAAACGGAGTAATACTTTAGCCTTATAAAAGGAGTTCATAGAGAAAATAGCACTCTTGTCTCCTGCTTTGTTGTATAAAATACATCTGGTACTTGTTTCCTAGCAGGGCGCCCAGATTTCCTACGCACGCTAACGTAGTGAAATCGCATCGCACATCGCATCGCATGGCCCTTTTTTGTGGCGTGAGATGTGAGATGCGATCTCAGTAGTTAATATGGTAAAACACCTAAAACACCACCACTCTCCACTACACCCCGAAGCCTGGCAAGCGGCGGCGGAACCAAGCCTGAAGCATGGCGAGCGCAGCGAGCCCCGCGAGGGGATGCGGAATACATGTAAAGCAATCCGCGGGGCTCGCCACGCTTCGGGCTCGGTGGCTTGCTACGCTCGCCACACTATAGAAGGTCAACTCCACGCCGACATGGATAGTGGGGGTATGAAAAGGTCAGAGGATGCGTTCCGCCGCCCTACGCGGGGCTCGCTGTTCTCGCCATGCTTCGGGGTGACGTGGAGAGTGGTGGTGTTTTAGGTGTTTTACCATATGAACTACTGAGATCACATCTCAAATCTCACGCAACAAAAAAGGGCCATGCGATGCGATGTGCGATGAGATTTAACTCAGGGTGCAGTGAATAAATTAACTAATGAGATCGCATCTCGCATCGCAAGGCACAAAAAGCCATGTGATGCGATGTGCGATGCGATTTACCTACGCAGAATAGCCCACTATGCAAATAGCTTAGTGGCGCCCTGCGAGGAAACAAGTACCCATCTGTTATAATTTTTGTGCCACATATGTTAGTTGTTACACTTACAGGCCTGGCCGCTGGCTAGTGAAAAAAATCAGTTTCCCACCAGGCATCTGTATTTGCACCTTTGCACTATATGCTGCTTGCTATGGAATAAAGTCCTACAGAGAGCAGAGAAGCGGCATTTGCATACATGCTTTATGGAGTGTAAACCAGAGATTTCAATTTGTGCAGTAAAGAGTAACAAGCTAGGTAAAGAGGGTGAACATGGTGCACACTGGGGGGATGTTTGTTACTATGCAGAACACGCATACCCATTATGCTAAAGGCCTTGAAAGTAGCACTCTATCGTATTGTTAAAGGGATGCACTTTGCACTTCCCATTGGCACTTCTACAGTGACAAATTTGTAGGCATACACTTAGCCCTATATTATTGACAGTCACACTCATCAAGTGACAACTGGAATAGAAACTGCTCTGTTCCCCCACTGATTAATGTAAGCCATAAATAGGGAGGTGGCCTTTGAAGTGACATTCAGACATCTGTACAGTTCTGCTGCGAAAACCTGGTGCCATTTCTTTTCTACAGAGGTATCACCCATTCGCTGACATCTAGGAGCAAAACCAAGGTGAGATAGATGGTGCAGAACATAAGTTCTTCTTAAATCAGCTCCTGTATTTTGGAAATTACTCATTGATCTCTGAACAGTTCAACCACTGTGATTGATTTGCCTACGTTTTTCATATACTACTTAGACACCTTATGCACTGGTTTCAAATATCAATGTTGGCAGAACATTGGCATTGTATGAATGCTGCAGGATTTATTTGCTTTCACTGCAACTGAACACACTGCAGTAAATGTGGTGTCCACAATTGATCTCCTATCACTGCAAGTGCAAGCATTGATTACCACTGCATGTCTTAATGCCAGTTGTTAACCAGCCATAGCTAGCCTTTCTTGATAGTCCAATAGATTAATTTAGGGTATTTATCCATATATTTAGGCTCCCACTCCACCACCAATGGTGGAATAATACAATAACCAGTGGTAGCTTCAGGGGTGGGGATACAGCAAAGTTCAAAATTCAAATGGGAAGCAATACCAACTGCCAGTGAGTTAGTTTGGAGTGGCAGCTGGAGTCGCTCCCATGTTTGAATTTTGAACTGTGCAGCAGCCCCACCTCCGGAACAGCCAATGACCATAACCCATTTTTTCTGTACTTGTTGCTAATTATACGTGTTTCAAGTGCCCTAGCTACAGTAATAAATATCAACAGGTGTATTGTCTTAAAATACTTCTCATTAATGTAATTTGTTACTTCAATTTACAAATATCCAGACAGTACATTGCATTTCACTTTTTTTAACACCACACAATAACTGCTAAAGTATATGTTGTAGGTGTACAATTACCCCAAAATACAATGCTATCTCAACCAGTGTTTTTATTTCCCACACTTTTACTCAGTGGCAGGCTGGGCCAGGAGGGCAGAGTGCCATGTGCCCCCTGGGCCACTCTGCCATCTAGTGTACAGGCCCAGCATGTAGGGTTAACACCCATCCGGGATTACTCCGGACAGTCCAGTTATTAAGCCGGTTGTCCGGAGTCCAGATGGGTGGCATTCCTGGACTATACAATGTCTGAGAACAGGAGACAGGAGGGAGATAAGTGTCGCCGCCGGGAGAGAGCCAGCTACATGAGCAAGTCTGTGGGGCTATTTCAAATATTGCACCTGCTTGTTGCCCGGCAGCCAATCGGGAGCAGTGGCTCCTGATTGGCTACCACTCCGCAAGCTGGCACGAGATTTCAAATAGCACCCTGGTCCTCCTCTGGTGTTGATACAGCAGCATCAGCCTACACAGCTATATGCTCTGCCCAGCTCCGGCTGCCTGCTGTAAACTCCCCCTTGGCAACGAGCATTTGCACTCTCCTTTGGCAATGATGAGCATTTGCGCTCCCCCTTGGCAACAAGCATTTGCACTCCACCTTGGCAATGAGCATTTGTACTCTCCCTTGGCAACATTGGCTCTCCCACTTGGCAACAGGCATTTGCACTTCCCCATGGCAACAAGCATGAAGGCCCCGGCAAGCATGAAGGCCCTGGCATCGAGCAAGAAACCCCTAAAAATTAACATGTAGGTAAGTGGCACTTATATGGCAATAATATTTATGTGCAACATGTAATAGGCATTACGGTGTAAGTTTTTAGCATGTGCCTTCAGAGCGCACTGTCCCTGTTGTCCCTATTTTTTTATTATTATTATTAAGCCCTGGCATAACTTGTAATGGGCATTATGGCATGTGGTATACTATGTAACGGGTGTGAGACGTGTAATAGGCATTATGGTGTACATTTTTGGCATCATGGATCCCTCCCAGGAAGCCCCGTGGCTGCCTGGTTCTCTGCGCAGGGGGATTTCCAGGTAAGAAACCCTGGAAGTCCAGGCAGCATCGTGGATCGCAAAGGGCAGCTCCTATCGGGAGAGCTGCCCTTGGTGTTACTCATCGCATATGTCAGTACATATGCAATGAGCATTGAGACTATGGGCGGCGCTGCTTCGTACATCCCGCCCTCTATCACTCCAGGGAAACTTGCTTGTGTTTGCCCCCAGATTAAAAACAGTGGGAAACAGTTTGTTTCTATACTTAGATATATTAGGAAAATAATTCACACACCCAATTCATTTTGATATCAACTAATACATTTGTTAAAACACGCTGACTAAAAATCACTATTGGTCATTCTACTACTGTATGTCTTATTAAAGCATTTTTTTTTTGCAATAAGGCATCACAATATACAATTTATTTGTAATAACTGTCAGTTACAGTGGGGTCAAATGGGAACTAAAACTGCTAGCGTTAATAAGGTGCAACTGCTCAGCTGCTGACACAGTGAAGTGAAATAGAACAATCCTCACTGGTCACAAGGGAGCAATTATGTTCTGAAAATGCTTCTTCACCTCTTCTCTATGTGTCAGTATGGAATGGACTGCGCTTCCGGCTAACACTACTGCTTGCTACTCCAAACAACTGTAAATTATTGGTGGAAAGACCTGGAATGACAGCTCGACAATGCAAATAAGAAATCATTGGTTACAAATTTTGAGTGAAAAGTAAGATGCATCACAACAAACAGCATTTCTTCAGTTTATTTCTATCAGTGCAAAGCATGATGTTCTGCCTGGCAACAACCAATCACATATCATTGCCAAAGATTTATACTCTAAGTTCACTGTGAATCGTGTCACCATAGCCTACCTCAGGGCACCACACTTAAAGACCTCAGTCCCAGAGGGCATCCAGAAAAAGCAGATGAGCATCGTGTATGCCCATGACAGTATGGGCATGACAGCATAAAAACAAACATATGCAGACTGGCACAGAGACATATATACAGTATATAAACAGTTGGTCCTATCAAAAATATAATGATTACAAAAAGGTATAGGTTGAGTATCCCTTATCCAAAATGCTCGGGATCAGAAGAATTTTGGATAATGGATTATTCCGTATTTCAGAATATTTTTATATTTCAATTACGTAGTTTTAGGTATCTTGCATTTATGTCGTATAAACCACATGAAATGCAAATATATTTTATTTGTGCATAAAACAAGGTTTCAAAACATGAAACAAAGTTTGTGTACAATCTCAGGTACTGAATTTGAATGCCAAGCAATCACTTTCTTGCACATATTTAGTGCCAGTTACATATCATGTCCCTAGTAGTGCCAGTTATATATCATGTTTTCAGTGGTGCCAGTTACTGTATATATCCCCAGTAGTTCTGTTACAGATGTCCCCAGTAGTGCCAGTTATATATCATGGCTTCAGTAGTGGTGTTACACATGTGCAGTAGTGCTTTTAGCAAACAAAAAATGTTTTTACACTTTCTGGAATGTATGGTTTTCGAAATAATTTGGATAACGGATATGTGGATAAGGGATACTCAACCTGTACAATGGAGGGTGCACAATTTTGGTCAGGATTTAATAAACATAGGCCTAGAAAGGAGCACTCTTTTGGTAACTATTACAATCTAGTTATTTAGATCAGGGTTGCCGACCCTCCCGGAATTACCGGGAGTCTCCCGAAAATCGGGTCCCCCTCCCGGCCCCCCGGAAGGGTGGACAACCCTCCCGGATTCAGGGGGGACCCCCGCTGTGCCCACGACTGCGGCATTTAAATGCCACAATCCGCGGGTCTCAGAGGAGGGGGCGGAGCTAAAATGGCAAAATCGCGTCATTTTAGCCCCGCCCCCTCCACGGAGATCCGTGAGTGCAACTGTTTACCACAATGGGGCGGGGCTTAGTGACGTCGCGCTCAAGCCCCGCCCCCCGAGCAGCTGCTGAAACTCTCCTCTCCGGGCTTCTCCCTGATTTAGATTGAATACATGGGCAGATGATAAGGAATTCCGGACCCTTTTCATCAGTTTTTCTCCCATACACTTTTTGTTTATTCAGTCCTGACCAAAATTGTGCTTCCTCCATTGTATATACCTTTTTGTAAATAATTTTTTGATTGGAGAAACTGTGTCCTGTTTTTATATGTCTATTCGTTGGATTAAATACTTTTTATCCTAAAACCATGATGGCATTCAATTTCTGAGGAAAAGAAACCATTATGTGTTTTCTCTCACCATCAAAAAAAAGGGCTTATTCACACAGCCCGAAATGCGTTGGTGGTTGGAGGAGAAAGAGAAATGCCCTAGAGGTTTGTGGTAGGTGCTGGTTACCATCTTCAGCAACTGGGCGGCCTTCTATCCGGATTGGGAGGTAACCCAGACCACCACACACCTTGGGATTTCCTTCCCACTTTTTATCCATTTTATGTCTTTTTATTGTTGTTGGAAATAAATTTTTGGATACTGCAAGAATTCCGTGGAGTAAGCTGTCTACTTGTGGGAATTCGGAGGCTAAAGAAACCTTTCCATGCACATAGGGCACCTGATTCTGGTGAGTTCATTTTTCATGGGGTCCTGATGATCGTACTGATTTGACATCGTCACTTATGCATGCAGAGGTCGTGGAAACTTAAAGAAACCATTACGGGCACATAGGGAATTTTACCCAGGTCAGTTGTGGTTGCCTTTAAGAACGACTGGACGGAAGGGGGGAGATTTGATTCCATCCCTTTGGTGATTGAAATTCACACATCCTTAAAGAGGAGACTACAGCGCCACTTTGGAACACCATTTTTGTGTAGTGAGTAGTGGTAGGCTTTCCATTTAATTAAGTTTACCCTTCCTGATTTTAGTGGGTAAAAGAAACCTTAATACGTGGATCCCCATGTTTTTTTCTGTGAGTGTGGGTATGCATAATTGACTCAGCATTATAAAGATACCTTTATAGCAGGCATGTCTAAAGTCAGGCCCGGGGGCCAATTGCGGCCCGTGCTGTCATTTCAAGCGGCCCGCAGACTCCAGCTGGAAGGGGACAGAGCATCAGATGTGGGAAGCACAGCACAGGACAGTAAAGGTGGGGCCCCGGCAAACGCGCCTTTACCTTGCTGTCTGCTACAGTGAGGAGGTGCCGGCCGCCACAGTCAGATGTGTTTGGCATCCTACCCCTGCTGCTGCAATCGTATATCACCCTACTCCACAATCACAGTGACAGCAGTGTTTGGGGAGGGGGGTAGCAAGGGTGAAGTTTGCTCCCGTAACATGCAGAGCGGAGGAGGGCAGCAGTGGGAGCCCAAGCATCTCCTGTCCTTGCAGTGCCTGCTTTGCCTCTCCTTCCTCTGGCTCACACAAGGGGCTGGGAAACATACAGAGAAGGGAGGGGGCAGAGTGGGGGACATACAGTGAAGGAGGGTCAGGCTAGGGGACATACAGTGAATGGAGGCAGTGATGGCCATTCAGAGAAGGGGGAGAAGGGGCAGGCTGGGGGACATACAGTGAATGGGGGCAGAGTGAGGTACATAGTGAATGGGGGTCATACAGTGAAGGAGGGTCAGGCTTGGGGACATACAATGAACGGAGGCACTGATGGACATTAAGAGTAGGGGGCAGGCTGGGGGACAGAGTGAATGGGTTCAGAGTGGGGAACATACAGTGAATGGGGGACATACAGTGAAGGAGGGTCAGGCTGGGGGACATACAGTGAATGGGGGCAGGTTGGGGGAAATACAGTGAAGGGGCAGAGTGGGGGACCATTCTGATGTGATTAATGATTCAAAGAATGTCAGGCTGAATGGTCGGCCCCCACACATTTACACTTCACCAAATCTGGCCCTCGTCGCAAAAAGTTTGGACACCCCTGCTTTATAGGATTCAATAAACATCACTACTTGTGAGTCTGGGTACGCAACATTTATCACTTCAGTGAGAAAAAGCACAACTGTATGTGAAATCCAGTTCTGTCTACTGATTCGTAGGGGTGAAGGTTTATGATCATCTGATCTTCACACACTTTTGAAATAAAGCACACCTGGGAACATCTAAAAATTGACGATTATCACATTTACTACACATTGGTATTTTGTTTTATTGTTTTACATGATATCCATCCCCGAATATCATCCAGAGGATCTGTCCATAACCCGATGCATATCAACAGCTCCAGGTAAGTAATTGAAATCTCTTACCTTTGTAAGCTCTAACGAGCAGGGCCCTCTCTCCTCATGTGCTTTTCTTAAAATATATCTCTGCCACTGTTATAATTGCATCAGTGTCCACTGTTGCAACTGTCTTTTTATTTACTATGTACTTGTTCTAATTTGCATTTGTACTGTAAATCACAATCTTTCTTGTATTGTTCTTTGCTCATCTATGTATTGTCAGGCGCTGCGGAACCCTTGTGGTGCCATATAAATAAATGATAATAATAATAATAACATGTCTGGGTCTCATTATTTACTTAAGGGCAGATGCAGATACAAGATGATGGTTGTCAGTAACAGTGATTGTCATGGCTGACTGCAAAGTGGTAAAAAAAGATGGATGTGGCGCTTAATATAAACCTGGTGCATATGGGTCTGGTGCTGCCCTGCCTGTATCTGTGATAGGGGCAACTGAATATTACTGCAACTGTGTTTTATATTTTTATTTGGGTTACAATTGTTGGACAACATCAGCCCCATTGTACTATTGACAACTAAATCAGTAGATTATGATAATAGTATCTTACACGTTCCTCAGATACTGTACACTACAAATGAATGCAATATACAATATTATACTGTAACATTTACTGATAAAATGCCAGTTTGATGCGATGCTGTTATGTATATGATAAAACTGTACTTTTCAATTTCAGTATACAAATTATGCTATGGGACCCAGTGATGGAATATTATGACCATGTCTAAATATAGGCCCCCATCCACTAGTGCGATTTGGGCCCTTTTCATCCAATTCCAAGGCATCGGGCCAAGGAATTGGATGAAAAGGGCCCAAATTGCATATGTTTTACCTGATGTGGGATCCTATGCGCATTGTATTGAAACCAGAGATCGTCAAGGATCCATCTGATCCCGTAGCCAGGAAAAGGATTGCATACAATACATCGTATGCAAAAGGACCACATACGATGTATCGTATGGAAACCTGCCACCTGGGAGCTGCTGGGTAAGATGGCGGGGTTTAGCATGCGAGATATTCCTTTGCCTTGCCTTTAGTGTAACAATGTATTTCTCTAATGATTATGAAGCAATCATTATGTTTTTATTTATAAACCCCTCAGAGATGGAGAAATTGATGCAGCCAATCAGATTGTAAGGGGTAACTATAGAATCTAAAAATAAAAAGAGATTATATTGCCCATAGCAACATCACCTCTTTTCATTTTTTAGAAGCTTTAGCTTCTATTCCCCTAAATGGGGAGATCAATTACCCACAATAAATTACAATGAGTAACAATGGGAAATAGCTTACTATTCAAGTGCACTCCTGATTCCCTGAGTTCCCCCGATAGGCTTATTAATGTTCATTATACTGGGTTAAAAGTTCATTGAGTTGTGCATTAACGGGTTGTGGTAACTGTTAACCTCTAGGTTATTGGTGATTTTTTTCCAGCCCACTGAGCTGGGTGAGAAAAAATCCCTGATAACTCCTGCCTTTAGAGATAATTGGATAGCCTCTGGAGATTAACCAGCCCTTGGCAATGTACCCCTGGTAAGATAATTGAATTCCACCATAAATGCAATTTTTACAAAAAAGGTTAAAAATGACTTTTTAAAGTTTTTACAATCTGTCATTGGCCCTTATTCTGGTTGGTGCGGCCAGAGCCGCACACGGTGCTCTGGCCGCACAAACCAATCCCCGCCCACGAGACGGATCGCCACGGCCGTCCGTACACGGACGGCTGGCGATCCGCATAAAAATGGTGGAGGCGTACGCCTCCACCATGGTGGGAGCTGCCCCCTGCATTCGATGGTCGTCGACCATCGAAGGCAGGTCCGCACGCCCCAGCAGCTCCCGCAAGCTGAGACCACACGGACAATCGTCCGTGTGATAGCTTGTATGGGGGCTGAGAGCTGACATCCGGCGACGTCAGCTTTCCGCCCCCATGAGTTGCGTCATACCCTCATTACCATGCATACGCCCCGCGTTTGCATGGGAACGCCCATGAAACGCGGGGCGTACACATAGGGAAATGAGGGTGTGAAGCCCCTCACGCCCCTATACGCCCCCTTTGCGGCGGACGAAATACGTCTGCGGCGAAGGGGGCTGCACATGCGCAGATTGACCTCTGCGCATGTGCAGAATAAAAACATCGGCGGTACGGCCGCACGCGGGCCGTACCGCCCGAATCAGAATAAGGGCCATTGTCACAAAGTGCAGCGATCAAAATTATATGGGTGAACTGCAAATCTAATATGAGATGATCTTGGCAGGGAGCTTAGTGCTTAGCAACCATTATAACTTTACTGTCTGAGCTGAATCTGCAGTAGGGCCACACAGTATGTTTTTGCGATTGATTGAATGGATGGGAGGAGCATGAAGGCTTCAGGAATGGGATCTTGAAATCCCTCTCCGGTGATCCTGTCCTCATAATGTAGTTGCAGAGCAGTTACTGTCATCTGAAAATGTCTCCTGTGTTAATAAGCCAAGCACGAGAGAAATCTCTGATCTCTCCGTAATTTTTTCATGGTTAAATTGCAGGGAGATGTTCTCTATAGTTTTGCCCTATGTCTGTGAATCCAAGAGCCAATAAGGGTAGCAGAAATGAAGACTTTCCTTCTAATTTTATTTGCTTTTTTGGTCATTCAAAGATGCCACAAAAAAAAATCCTCATCCAGAGTTACTGTATCTTCTTCAGCACAATGAATAGAACCATCATTCTCAGTGTATTCATATTATGTTTAGAGCTGTAATAATGTACCTTTGGCATAACATGACGGGGAAAATTTACTAAGACATACCCCAGAGGCGTAGCTAGGGTGGCTCCGGCGGAGCTTGTGCTCCGGGCGCAAACTGTTTGCAGGGCGCCCCCTGCTGTGGAAAGCCTAAGTCGAGATTTAGTAACTATTTGCATACCTTACTGCCCCCTCCCCACCCGGGGCTGACTGTCTGCAGGTCCTCTATAGTCACGGCAGCGTCTCTGCTACTACCGCTTCCTCTCCGCAGCGTACCAGTCTGCTGCCGCCATGTAGCGTGTGGGCCGCATCCTGAACTCTGTCCAGACATGCGCACTCTGGCCCGGCGCTTGACATGGACTAGATCCCTCTCGTGCGCTATGTCACATCGCGCACGGCAGCAGTAGACTGGCACGCTGCGGAGAGGAGGCGGTAGCAGAGAAACTGCCTTGAATATAGAGGACCTGCAGACGGCCAGCGCGGGCAGTGGGGAGGCGGTAAGGTATGCAAAAATCTGGAGGACACTTTCCACGGCAGCAGTAGTTAGTACATAGGCATGCGCACGGGGGGTGCCTAATGGCGCCCCCCACACGATTGCACGGGGGGGGGGGGGAGATTGAGCCATAACATGAGTGGATATTTATTTTGTATGGGGGGGGGGGTGGCGGGAGCATAGAGAGAGAGATCAGGGCACCAAATTACTTGTTTGCCCCAGGCGCCGGAGGGGGGGCGCAAAGCATGCCCTTGCTCCGGGCACCGTGGCGCCTAGCTACACCGCTGACATACCCTCCAACATGACCCTTTCCATTAGGTACAAAATGCTCTGTTTTGGACTTCCCTGCCAGTGGCAGTTACAGATGTGAGCCTGCAGCACAGTCCAATAATCAAAAAGGGGAGCTACCCCTACTACTACCCCAAACATCACTCTCCTGAACTGTGCTGGAGCCCCACCTCTGTAACTGCCACTGGCAGGGAAGTCCATGAACAGAGCAGTTTGTACCTAATGGAATGGGTCATGTTGGAGGGTATGCTAAGATGTGTAATCTACTTCACATGTGATATTGCTATGGGCAACCAATCAGAATCTACTTCTTATTTATTTAGCACCCTCTAGAAGATAGTAGACAGGATCTGATTGGTTGCCCATAGCAACATCACATGTGAAGTAGAATACACATCTTAGTAAATTGCCCCCGACATATCAGAGCAGAGGGAGAGAGGTGTGTGATGTGTAACTATTAATGCTTAGCTTGGGGTAGTATACAGAATGTACAATAGGGAGCATCCACAAATACCATTTCTTATTTTCTAATAACTCATTAATCACCACCCAAAACTAAAAAATGTCTTTGTTTTATATAAATATATTTTAGCTTGAACTTCACTAGCAAATCATGCACTGTTTTGAAATATTACATTTTAAGCTTTTAAAAACCCAGTAAATCATCATTGATAAATGAATACCCCTTTTACACCGCCTCAAAACCCCGGGTCTTCTGTGGGTCAGACCCGGGTCAGAGGCAGTGTAAATGTGTCACGCCGTATCCCTTTACACGGAACTTCTACCCAGGTCCTGACCTGGGTAGAACATGGCTAGGACCTGGGGAGAGGGCGGTGTAAATGGGTACGCCGGGTCGGATGACCCGGCTCCCATTTACATCAATGGGGGACATACAACTTGCGGACTGCAGCGTCCGCAGGTTGGACGGGGGGGGGGGGCACACACAGCCTGTGCTGCTGTCTGCTATACTCTGCAGACAGCGGCGGTGGCAGCGGAGGAGGTGAATGGATGCATGTGTGCGGCATCCATTCACCTCCCGGACTACGGCTGGGGGGGGGGGTGCACGGGGGCTGGGGGTAGCCCAGCAGCTTACCTTGGTGCTGGGCTGTCCCCAGAACGGCGAACGGTGTATCCGGCGGGGATCACCACGGTCCTGGCACTTGGAGATGATGTCATCTCCAAGCACCGCCTCTGTCTACACTGCGGGTGGGCACCACAGTGTAAACGGTGTAAATCACGGGACCATTCTTCCAAATGCTGGGTCGGATCCGGGATTTTTGGTGTAAAAGGGGTATAAATTATATGAATGCATCCTTAAAGTATTTATTAATGTTCTGCAGTGGATTACTCCTAACTCCCTTAGCCCATATGCTTGTTAGGTGCTAAAGTAACTTGAAAAAGCTCTGCATGTAACATGAAAAAGCTCTGCGCATGTTTCTTGAACACACCACCCGTCCATTAAAAGCAACCTGTACATAACACAGCACATTGCTATTAAATGATGACCTCACGAATATAGAAGCTCATTAAGGTGCAATTGTCTGTAGTAATGTATACAATACAGCTAGCAAAATAAATGTTACATTATCACACTCTGACATGAATTTAATCAAATTTAAAACGGGTTTATTTCCACTAAGATCCACATTATATTTAAAAACTACTTATTACTCAACACAAAGAGTTAACATATATTTTAAATGTATGTAGTTAACTGAACTGTAAGAAAAGGAAAATGAGCCAGGAAAGATGCATTGTATTACGCTTTATAAGAGCCATAATCCGCCTTTTAGTTAAAAGCCAGCACACATTATATACTGTAAATAAAAAACAAAACACCTGACTATAATTTTAATACTTTTGTGTAAAAATTAAAACTCAGAACTCCCATCACAGTAGTGCATCAGAATATTCTCATGCTTGTCTGTCTTTTACTAAATATACTAGATTTTTATATACTACAATTTTCTTAATTTGTCATTTTACATAACAATTGATTATTGATGATAATGTCCCTTAAAATACAGTCATAGACAATGCTTTAATAAAATTTGTATTTAACAAAACTAAATTTATTCAGGAATGTTGATGTATTGAATTACAGAAGACTTTACCAAATATTATTTCTACAAAGCATAACAAAATGCACCCAGATAAAGTGCACTTTAAATGCATCCTTAAACCTCTGCACTCTAGGAATTATACATAAAGATGCAGTTGTGAGCATGCACCTATCAGTCAATTTCAGCATTAGGTTTACAGAAAAATCTTACAGCAAATTAAATGTTCGGATTCTGAGTTAAATGACCTTATCATGACCATATTTGCTACATATAATCATGAAGTAGTATCTTAAATTGGATGTTGACAGCATCCTAGTCACAGCCACTAATTATCCCGATGGGGAATTTCACTGAACATGCATTGCATCTGTTATTACTTTTATTTATGACATGGTCCATTGTTTATACATTTTTCTCAAGTGATTAATCAACGGTTCCAGTGTAAAGTAGCAGCACAAGCATAGAATACAGAGGACAGAGGAAGAGTTGATGCAGAGGAGCCAAGTGAAAATCTGCATCATGCTGAACGCAAATCACACAGAGCAGGAGCTGACTCCGGACAGTGAGAAGCCTTCATTTCCGGTTGAGTGCGGCTGCGTGCTGAGATGTATGGGGTGAATGCCAAACTACTGAACCATGCGTACAGTACATACATGTATTCAAATACATATTCTGACTACTGAAAACATAGTTATATACAGATGACTATAGTAAAATATTAGAGTGGAATATCATGCTATGGACAAATTTCTTGGGTATGTGTATCAGAATCACGGTTTAAAGTGTCCATCAAATGCCAAATATTAGTAAAGGCACAAGGTCAAATGTTCCCCGGCCATGGATGAAGGTGTGAAAGGGAAATAATAACTGGAAGCCACTACACGGCCCTCCTCCCCTGATCTCTCTGCAGTGTTACTGGACCTGTACAGCTTGCTGGTACTGTAAGCTTGTGAATTTTATGCATGAATCAGCAACCCCTTGTCATAATGTCATGATGCAGTGATCCCTGCAGAGCCGGAGAATAGTTTAAAATAGCAAAATCTCTTCCATCCTTCATAAAGAATGATCTGCTTTAAAAGGATGCACATAGCTAACAATGCTACTCAAGGTAAGCATGGTGTGTCAGCCCAATTACTAAAAATAAATCTAACTTTTAGAATACACTTTCACTATAATGTATAGCAAATACTTATTTACTGTGCAGTCTGGTGTCCCCACATATACTGTAAGAGGTATACTGCTTCTGAATCAGGCAGATCTGAAGATAAATCTTACTAGTGTATGGGCACCTTTACAAGCTCTGCCCACTATTGGATCCTTAATGGTAATTGATTTCCAGGTCCAATACAGTATTTTGCTTGTTGATAATGTTCTCATTCCATCTAGGAGCTAGGACATAGAATCTTGGACAGTATATGACATATAAACCCTATTAATCACCATTGAGGCCTTCATTAGGTGTATGAAGATATTACATACATGTAACATGCTAAATTATACAAATTGGACTACTTCCATATAATTGCTTCAATAATAATTAGCTAAATAAGTCATGAACAATATAAACGTTTTGCATATATTTCCAAATACATATTAGCATTTCGTAGCAAAGTCACATCCACTATGTAATAATAATATAATCCACACCATAAATAATGACATGATGGGTCTTCTTAGTTAATAGCTGAGGGAGCAATTGATTCCATAAATCCATCATTGAATACCCAAAATTTGAAGTGTCAAAAGGAAGTCCATGCACATTTATATAAAATACAATGTAATATAGGGAAATGTATTTATTTTGAGTTGCTAATCAATAGAATTATCTAGAAGCAATCAATCAGTCACTTTACACAGGCATCTATAAATAGAACAGTTTATGTGCTGGAACTACAGGAGGTTGGAATAACAAGATTATATTTTATGGCAATTAATGAACATTATATTACCCCAACGTTCCAAGTTTCCCTAATTCCTACATGGAACTTGTAATGTGTATCTATTTGGCACTTGAACACTCAGAGTGAAATTGTTTTTCTCCAGTAATTGGGGGATGTGCAGAGCATTGAGATATTACTCTGGGTAAAATGGCTGATCATCATTCTGCATCTGGTCATATTTAAATACAACCATAATCTCATACGGGTGATTATTGCACCTGCATTAAAACCATATCACATTTCTGTATACTGTGTGGACTACACATTACATAGACGACATCAGTTAACCCTATACAGCAATCATTGCTTTATATAATGTATCTCTTAAAGGAGACATTATAAAAATTATATTTAAACAAGTAAAATATATCAACCTAACAGTCCCAGTGGATATGAGCAAGCAATGGGTTCTTTGGGTAGACATGTATTGGAATGCAATGATGCAGTAACAGGTCACTTCGGTTATGCTCCATGCCAATCACGCAGGAAGACCATTGGTTGCCAGGGTGGCGTAAAAAGCAATGCAGGACAAACTTGCAGGGAAAAGAAAGGTAGGTGAGTATGTGAACTGCACATTGCACATACCCGGCTACAGGACTACAAGCTTATTGTATACAGTATAAACCAGTTATAGTTGGAAATCAACATCATCATTCTGCTGCATCTGTATTGCATACAACCAGCATTTAAAATAAATGAATATTTATTACTCACAAGCATTGGTGACAGCGAAGCTGTTAGCTACCTCCAGATTGTCGATATGGGGCGACAGCCTAAACTCTGAATTGGAATAGAGAACCATCCCTACCCGAAATGCACTGTATTCCTGATCTGCACCCCTTGGAAATAACCCTCCTGGAAAGAGATTGCACAGAATAAGGTTATAATATACTGGGAACATAGAACAAGTCATGTTTATTAAATGCAGATCAGATCCACAAATCTGGGATCATATTGATGTCAGCATATATAGGGGTTATGCAAAGAGGTTTCCTTTTTCCGTCTATTGATCGACTATTGGTGATATTGCATAGCAACTGCCCTGAAGCTTGGAGCAGAATAAACAAGATGTAAAACAGAGGGGTTTACTGTATTTTCCTCTGTCAGTGACATTACATAGATCCATTAACTGTATACAGTATGTAACACATTGCTGGAAAAGGCAGAATGTTTCACAGACCAGCCACCATTCAGGTGAGGAAATATGCTTACCTATCTGTATGCTATTGGAATATACCCCAGTAATCAGTCCCCAAAGCACAGGAAGCAGGAAGACAGAAATATGCATAATCTTTTGCATTTCCAAGAAAGAAAAATAGAGCATCCAAAAAAAAAATCCCTCCTGTATAGTGTGCGTCTGCCTGTCTGCCGGGTCACATCAGCTGGGCACCTCTGCATTCATTGGCAATCCGATGCATGAGAGGCTGAGGGCAGCCGGGGAAGGGAGAGATGATGATGGTGGTGGTGGATCTGGCTGGAATAAGAAGGAATGGTGGGATGCAGCTGGCGATGCTGTGCTCCCAGTGCCTCAGTATTGTTCATTCAGACACTCACACTCACAGAGAGAGATGGAGAGAGAGAGAGGCGGCCGGGGGCGCGCACCGGGAGCGAGCAGTGTGCACGGCGCTGTGTTCCCCACTCTTCTCCCGGAGTAGCAGCTCTAGTGTCTCACAGCGCCTACTACCCAGCTCCGCCCGCTTACTGCACCGTCTGCCGCTGCTGCTGCCGGTGATCCCTCCCTGGCTTCCGCTCCAGCACCACGGACAGCAGCGAGCTCAGCTGGATGCCCTGACAGTGGTGCTGACGTCAGGCGCGGGGCGGGCCCGGGGCGGCCTTATATACACACACGCAGCAGCACAGGCGGTGTAGGAGGGATGCGGGAGCAGCTGTTGTCCGCTCGATGACCGACCGCAGCCCGTGACTGCTGGGGTGTGCGTGGCCACCACTGCTCACGCCGCAATCAGTGGCCCCCGGGCCGGCGGCACGTGCCCTAGTGTCCTGCGCAGCCCTGAGATTTCCTGTGTGGTCGTCTGCGTCCAAACGGTGGGGGGAACATGCATGAGGGGTTGAGTAGTGTATTCCCAGACGGTATATAATGGGAATGGGGAGTGTATTCCCATGAGGTATATACTGGGGGGACTGAAAATATCCCCAGTAGGCACATACTAGTGGCATGTACTGTAATACGCCCAGAGTTTACATACAAGGCAGTGGGGTGTATGCATAGTCAGTACATGAATTAGGTGGGTGTTTGCCCACTAGGTCAGAGGTTCCCAATCTTTTTTGTAATCACGGCACCCTAGAGTATCAGAATTTTTCCAAGGCACCTCAAGGCCCCAAAAAATATATATCAAGTAGATTGTGTTTATATGTGCTTCTTGGGTTCAGGTATGTGGTAAAGGGCAGGGGGGGATTCTCTAACACAGAAATGCGGTAAAAACCCCGTTATCTGGGTTTTTACCGCATTTCTGTATTTTCTGTCCCCCCTCCTCAGTGTCACCGCTGCGGAGGGAATCGCCAACAAAAGCTGGTGATTCCCTGCAGAAGCCTATGGGCTTCTTACCACAGCGCAGTGTGAGGGATCCGCCACAGATCCCTCCCAGCATGCCCTGCGGCCGGCGCCGTGCTCTGCACATGCACAGATGGTCTCCCGGAAGTCCGGCGCCGAATCGCAAGGGACAGCTCTTATCGCAAGATCTGTCCAGGGGTTCTGCTCACAGTAGAGAGAGGAGTAGGAACAGATATTTTAGAGGCAGTAGGTCTATACTTTGGAGGGAGGGTTGTTTGCCTCATAAGCACAATTATTGGGAGAAGTGTGCCTGATAGATGGAGGAAAGTGTTTTCTATTCACTTAGGGCTTCCTAGAAGCATATGCATAAAGAAAAGGATGCCTGGCAGCACATGGTTTGTTTTTCCCGGTTACTACGATAGTTTTGAGAATCTGACAGTTTTGAGAATCTTACAAATAAGCTACATTGGGTGTCGGCAGCTCATGAGAGATCGCCATCCATCAATCATGCTTCAGGTGTTTAGTATCAATGGCAAGAAATCATAAACAGGAAACCGTATCCCTCCTTTATTATGCAGTGGACCAGAGAGGAGGCAGAATACCACAACAGGGATGGGGTTAAGCTCTATGTCCCCTGTGTCTGGGAAAGAAAAAAAACATTGCTGCCTCTGTTCCATTAATACAAGAGAACCATTGGGCCTCCACCAATAATGGCAAAATCATGGGTGACAAACTATAGATGGTCTCTGCAGGAATTATTGCTATGGGAACAGTATCAGGTACAGATGTAGCTGGCCTAATTCAATGCCGGTGCCCACCAGATCCTCTCACGCGCGTCCCAGTATCATGGTGGCTGGGCAGCGTCTCCCTGCCCGTCTCCGCTTCAGGGAGACAGGCAGGGTTCGGGGGGAAGTCGGGGCGGCGAGGGGCACCTGCGGCGGGGACCCGGGGCAAGCTCCGTTGCCACGTGGCGTGCTAGCATTTCGTGCCCTGGCGGGAGCCGGCCGCTAGCGAGTGCCGGCCGCTGGTGGGGGCTGGCGATACTTTCGCCAGCCCCTGCAAGAACTAGGCCTGCTCCATCTGTATTTAGAAGGGTTTATGATGATCAAAGCTACGATGGGTGTGGTATGATATATTAACCCTTTGAGTGACAAGTGAATTTGTCAAAAATAGGTGTAAATAATTGGCAACATTTTTATTCATCATAATGACCTGTATTTGAATTCATATAACAAATGTGAGCGACGCTGGCATTTTTAGGAGAGATTTTGTACATCTCTCACTGATGTTGGCACTCAAAGGGTTAACATTCTGAATGTTGACAGTCATAATATCGACATGTTCAAACTGTTGACATTTTACATGCCAAATGTTGACATACCATTTTATAAATATATAAAGCTACATTTAAGCAAAACTATTTGTACTTTCAACTTTCTGACTGTCGACATGTAGAATGTCAACATAACAAACATGTCGACATCCAGACTCAACATTTAGTCCATGTTGACATTCTGATGTATTACCACAGCTATTGGTTCCCCAGGGACTATTCAGTTAGCTCTGATAGCTGGCACTTATCAGGGATTACAGTATGCTTTGCATACCTCATGGTATGCAAAGCATAAACCCCGCTATCAGCCCTAGGAAAACCGTTCTTCCGCGATAACACATGGGTAAATGTATCCCAGATTCCATGTGCTATCGCCTGAGAATAGGACACTTTTCATCAGAAAAAAAAATGGGCTATAAATGGATTGTTCGATAATCACTATCTGGCTAAAATCACATAGTATAGAAAAATGCAATTTCATTAGCGTACAACTCTGAATCAGGCATTCAATGCTTCCTTGTGACCATTTCCCTATACATAATAGTAATAATACAAACAGAATAAAAAAGGAAGATAACCTCAAGCTGTGCTTTCATGCTAAAGTATTAACACCTTTAACCTTCCTTAGTCTGCCTAACATTTGATTACATCTCTCAGAATGTAAAAAAACAAACAAGCTGAATACCAATATAACAATGCCATAAAAATCAATACATTAAGCATATGTTTCTACATCTGGCATATAGCAACAAGACTTAATCCCCTTCAGCACTGCAATACAGCACATTAACTATTCTAATGTTGCTGTGCCATCCAAGGAATATAGCATGTTATTAAAGATGTGCATATGTAAGCATACTTTTCAGAGACAGTAGTATCTACATATTCAGGTCACTTAGATCCAAATTCAGAGATGTACACCAACCAGATGTTTCCGTGCATCGCCAATGTTTTTGGATCTGTACATGTTCACATCCGGGATTACGGTGCCACTCACAGTGTTCCATTGCTACATCATGTTGACAAGCTTCTGGAGTTTCAGAGCGGCAACAGACAGTGTTGCAGATAATGGGGGCTCCCCAGATTTGGAAATTGGAGTGCTATGAAAATCTGTATCACTGTGATCTGTCTTTTCTTAGCAGCATAAAGTATGGTACCTCTGTCATTAATATCCATATGACCTTACCACTAGGGGGCAAAATGGGTATTTTTCGGTGAAGTATCGCAAGATGGATTGTACTTAACTTGTTAGTTCCCCTTTGCCAAAGGGACCACATCATTTTGGGGAGATGGGAATCTAGCCCTCCTAGTTGTAGTTTGTAGTAGCAAGCTCTAGGCTCAGAGTGCCTACTGTGCCTGCTCTCTACACCATGTGCTGCCAGTGAAGCCTAGCAAATCTCAGTCTCTGAGTTAGGACCATTGACAGCAAGCAAGACAACTGTAGTTTGCCCAAATACAGTATCTGCAGCAATAATGGGCAAATCGATCCACCTAAATGCATTGCCAGATCACCAAGCTCAATCTCTGATCAATACAAATGTGTCTTCCTCAAGTGATCAATATTCATGGAATATAAATGAGAAAATAGTGAATTTCAAGGTGAAAACAAATCAAATTTGTGTGATACAACAACTTGGTGTGTTTTCAAAGACATAAAGCAAAAAAAAATGGATAATATAAATAACTCAGTCTTCTATAGAAACTAGGTCCAACACAATAGTTTCACTGATACCCCTTTCACAGATAAACTCTGGGGCCAATCTAACTCAGTTCCAGAACATGTCACAGCTGCTAAACAACTTTCTATCCACATGTTGGACCTGGGTTATTCTAGATTCATCACTTTCGCACTGTACCTATGTCGAACCCAGGTCTGCCATTTCACGTCACTCTCTTAAGGCAGGACTCAAGAAACAAAGCCAGTCAGTTGCTTTGAAAAGTAACTTGATTTGTACCTGTCAGAACACATAATATCCAGGTCGGTCCTTGGCTCGATCATGATTACAACTAAGGTCAAAGACCTGAGACACACAACTTAGTTTGACACTTTCACACCAAGCCAGGACGTAAGTTTTCTTAACAAGATCCCGGGTCAGTCTCTTGGTGCTCAAGGGATATTAATTGTTTTTGATTTCATGACTTGAAATGTTTTGATTGGCTGCCTTTATGCTTTTACCCAAAATGGAAGTGTTACGCAATGAGAGAACTACTGTTCATTCTTTTCTAAATGTATTAGTTGTAGAAAATTGCAAAAAATTCTCCACTAGAACACTGATTATTAATTTGCATGTTTTTTTTTAGTAATTTAAGTGAAAGTGTATTTAACTAGATACAAACACTGATAAGTGATGGCTTATAGAGGGTACACACGGTGAGATATGCTCTATTTTGCCATTCAGTTATGCTTATAGAAGCAAAATTGAATATAATTTGAATTGAAATTTAATGCTTTTATTAGCATTCAATATAGATTTGATCCCAATGCGCACTCCCGTGTAGTGGAAATTGAAAAGGAAAAAAGTCTTGGCAGGCAAGACTAGTGGCAATCTAATAGTAGATAGAGCAAATTCAATGTGTTCACCGCTGCATTCGATTCAATCCAGATTTGAATCCAATCTGCCTGAAGAATTAGGAACACTGTGAGATCGAATTAAAATCGAATAGTGCAAATTGAATGCGCATCGAATAGTAAATAGAATGGAAAATAGTGAAAATCGAAAAGGAGTAGAAAAAAACTTCAGAACAGGTCGAATAGGCCAAATCGAATTGAAAATGGAATTGAACCTTGTGTACCCACTTTACCAGTTAGACATTCTGTCAAGTGCAGATACATTATATGCAGAGTAGGCGTAAGATAATATCTAAGACGGAAATTTTAGACCCTGTCTTTTATTAGAGGAAGAACTAATTTTATGGCTGCTCTTCACCATTAGCTTCTATTAATCTAACCAATTAAATGACTTCTTTGTCGAAAGTCCCGCAACTAGTATAGTTCTAAGGATGTTTGAAATAAAATAGACTTTGGTGTTACAGTGTATGGATGATTGCATATATAATGTTTAACCTTTGCAAAACAGCAAAGTTGCTGCCACAAGATAATTAGCATCCAAGTCTTTTTTTAAATGACTTCATTGTCTAATTCTCATACTTCCCACACAGCTTTATAGGATATTGTGCGTTGCTATGGAAACTAGGAAGTCAGCATGGAATCATGCTGACTGGTTGTCACTAAGAGCTTTTAACTAGCACCAAGGAATTGCTAGGTCTGGTACTGTACAGTCACATTCACATTTCCCATTCTTTAAACAAAATCTGTTCTTGGATATTGATTTATATTAGCGTAGGATGATCAGTAATTGCTGCTAATAAACTAATGTTTTATTGTCTTCTTGTGATAGGAATATATATATGCACAGTAAATGGATGTCAACGTCTTTATGTCATTTGTTTCACTGAACTCATCTCAACTTGTTTGCAAAATGCCAGATGTAATTAGCGTCATGAGTGAGGGTTAGCGCTGACGACTTACATTTTAATGAGGCTTATATTTTAGCATCCAGTAATATGTCTTAGCTCTAATATAACTGGGGCAAGCAGGAAAAGGAAAAGTGATTTGCTCTGAAAGAATAGGATTTGTATGTTTAGCTATAACTATGTAATGTTATTAATACACAAATTAGAAGCTATTGTATATAGTGTATTGGTCACCATATTTAATTGCTGTTTTGTCTTACATTACGAAGCTGGTATAATTTAGTCAGTTCCCTATTTTGCCAAGCACACTGCTTACAATCTTTGTGAGCTGTACTAAAATGAGGTTAACTTAGATAAATAGTATTACATTATATGTTTGCTGCATCAATTTAACAGGATGCAGTTAAAATATCGGCCAACGAGATCCCAACAGTCAGGATCCCGACATTGTCCAGAATCGACACACTAGAATCCCAACCACCAACCACCTCAGCAGTAGTCACTTAACTCCAGTCACTAGTCCCTCTCATCCTCAATTTTCCAATCTCTGGCATTGCAACATTCACCTGACCTGGGTTATTTTGATTCACTCCTGGTAAATTCCTTCTTAGATGGACAAAACCATGTGCACTGCAGGTGGGGTAGATGTTACTTGTGCAGAGAGAGTTAGATTTGGGTGGAGTTTTACTTCAATGTGAGATCTATATTGCAGTGTAAAAATAAAGCAGTTGGTATTTTCCCTGCACAGAAACAAAATAACTCACCCAAATCTAATTCTCTCTGCACATGTAACATCTGCCCTCCCCCCTGTAGAAGAAGGAATTTGCTAGAATAAATGAACCAAAATAACCCCCTTAGTCCTTCAAATGTCAATGCTTTTTTATTAAAAAGATTGCAACATTTATATACAAAAATATATACATCATATATATGCATACTTTTCTTTTCCAATATTTGCAAATACAGAAACAATTAATAAAAAACAAACAAAACTCCCCTCCCCCCACCCCCATCCCCTCCCCCAAATCAACATCACTTCACCTACAATTTTTTTTTTTTTTGATAAACAATTTTTATTTGAGAACACAAAATAAGCAGTTTACAATATACAAGAGTATTCTTAGAATAACATACATTTTCTTAATACATTATCTATGTCTCTATAGGCTCAGTGTGTCAATTCTATTCTTATTCTTTAACTCCCATGTCTCTGATGGGGTTTTGTGTGTTTTTCGCCTATCTGATCCTAATGATGTTAAAAATTACAAATAAACTAAAACTGAGCTGGAATGAACTCAAAGAATAACAAGACTGCCATTATACCTATTACATGTCTAGAGGACTATTTTGTATCATCACTCCCGTTAAATCTCACTGGACATTTGTTGTTAGCTCTAAACCAAACGGTTATAATAGGGAGTATTTTCTCTTATGAATAATTCTCATAGATGTCAAATGGCCGTATATCTGACTTTAACAGTAATCAAAGATTAACTCTTACTTTAATATATATACTCATCTAATTAAACAACAAGGGGAAAAGGGGGAGGTGGGGAGAGTTAGGGGGGGGGGGTTCCCTTCTAAATCAACATTCGGGTTTTGCAACTCAGTATCTCACGGTTTGTCATTCTCTTTTTTTTTTTTTTTTTCAAGATTATCATTATGTTCTATTCTCCGGCTATTCGCCGTAGGAGGTACCAAGAGGTAGTTTCAAAAAGTTTCTGTATGCGTTCCTGCATAGTCTGATCCAGACTCCTGATATATAGCTCCCATTTCTTGTAAAACCGAAGGGCACCCTTTTCTAAGTCTGTTAATGTGCTCTGTCTCTCATAAAACAATATATTGAGGATAGCTTTTTTCAATTCTAATATAGAGGGGGCTCTTCTATGGATCCAATGTAGAAGAATTAGTTTCTTTGCTAGAGTTAATATGATCGTAAGGATTGGTATGATCTGTGGTTTTTTAGGGCCTAGATCCCACGTATGGAACTGTAAAAACAGACAAGCCAATGGATTTTTCTGTAGTTTCAGAGTATATGTATCATTAATGTAACCCATCAGCTTATCCCAGAAATTTCGGATCTTACGACACTCCCAGAAGTTATGATAGTATGTGGCTTTTGTTTTTTGGCACTTATAGCATGCCCCCGTGTCTTCGGGGACAAAATGAGCTCTTTGTACCGGGGCAATATATGCCCTATTGATGAATTTGATATGTGTTTCCTGTAAGGATATGGATTGTAGATGCTTCATGGTAAATGTGAGTTTGTTAAACAATCTGGGAGGAGCCGTAAGATCAGGAACATCTATTAGCCACTTTTCGTGTAATTGTCTATGATGACGTTCCACGTCAGCAGTGATCAGTGAGGAATAAAGGTAACGTATCCTATATCCCATCACACATTCTGGTCTGAGGAGGAGGTCTATGGGGTCAGCGATCTCTTTTTTATCCATAGGGTGCACCTGAGTCTGAACAAAGTGTCTGGATTGCAGATACATGTAGAATTGCTTATTTGGGATGCCATATTTTTCTGTTAATTTTGAGAATGGCATTAGATTGCCGCCTGGATCAAAGAGTTTACGGATATTGGTGATTCCTTTGTCTCTCCATCCCTTAAACTCAATATTATCTATGCCGGGGATAAACAATGGGTTACCCCATAGTGAAGTGAATGAGGAGGACGTAGGGTTTCTATGCAGTATCTTATTTATTTTTTTCCACGACCTGTACGTGTCCCCAAACAGTACTGACTCCCTGATCTGCTTGGGAATCATCTTGACCGGAGCATGGAGGAGCGCTGCCGGGGAGAATGACTGAAATAGCTGTCCTTCCAGAGCGGGGATCGTATATTCTGCTCTGCCCAGAAACCAATCTGTTATGTATCTGAAGTGTGATGCTAGTGAGAAGGCCTGTATGTCTGGCATAGCGAGACCTCCGTCTTGCTTTGTGAGGCGAAGTCGGTCAAAAGGGATGCGGGGCTTTTTGCCCGCCCAGGTGAATTTAATAAATAGCGTCTTGAACTTTTGTAGGTCTGATTTTTTCAACTGGAGGGGCAACATTTGTAGTAGGTAGGAAAGTTTAGGGAAAGCAACTGACTTTATGACTGTTATCCTGCCTGCGAGTGATAAAGGGAGTGTCATCCATCCCATCAACTGTTTTTCTACTGCTGAATATGTGTGAGGAAAATTAACAGCGTAAAGGTCTTCTAGTTTGTTTGGGATCAGGACTCCCAAGTACTTAAGGGTGGGGTGGCATATCGTAAATTGTGAGGTGAACGAGGGGGAGGAGAAAAAATCTTGGGAGAAGTGGAAGGGTAGTAAGCGAGACTTGTCATAATTTACTTTGAATCCTGAAAACTGGGAGAAATGAGATATTATGTCTTGTATTGCCGGGATGGAAGTGTCGGGGTCGGAGATGAACAATAAGATGTCATCCGCGAAAAGGCTTATCTTGACTTCTGATGTATGTACCATTATACCCCGGAAGTCCTGGGATGCCCTCAGAGCCACCGCCAGAGGCTCAATCGCCAGAGCAAAGAGCAATGGCGACAGTGGGCACCCTTGTCTTGTCCCTCTTGATATTGAGAGGGAGGCTGGTAAATAATTATTGGTTAATATTTGGGAAGTAGAGTTATCATATAATAATTGGATTGTGCGGACAAACTCGGTTGGGAGTCCGAATCGTCTCATGGTATGGAATAGGTGGTCCCAATCGACTAGGTCAAACGCCTTTTCCGCGTCTAAGGAGAGCAGGGCGTGTGGGTCCGTGGGCTCGACCGACTCTATCCACTGCATTGCTGTGAGGGCCTTCCGTACATTAAGTACTGAATGGTGTCCCCATACAAATCCTGTTTGGTCAGGGTGGACCAGTGTGGGGAGTTTAAGTTTGAGTCTATCAGCTAAAAGCTTTGTGAAGATTTTATAGTCAGTATTTAGGAGGGAGATGGGTCTATAAGAGCTCGGGAGGAGAGGGTCTCTACACGGTTTGTGTATGATTTTTAGGATAGCTGAGTTGAAGTATAGCGGGGGGGGTGTACCCTGTAGAATTGCATTGTAAAGAGAGCATAGGGGTTTGACTAGCTTAGGGGCTAAAAGCTTGTAATATTCATTAGTTAGCCCATCCGGGCCTGGGGATTTTCCTGTTTTGAGGGTTTTAATGGTGGCTAGGACTGCTTCTTCCGTTATTGGGGCTGTTAGTGCGTGTGAGGAGTCTACACTTAGTGTTGGGTGTGTTAAAGAATCCCAAAATTTCTCTTTTTCCTGTAGGTCTGTTTGGGGTTGGGAGTATAATTTTCCGTAAAAGGAATGCAAGGTGTCTGCTATTTGCGAGCCAGAGTGCACTACTGTGCCATCTGTTTTCTGAAGTGCTTGTATAATGGTAGGAGGATGTTGGCCTCGTAGCAAATTTGACATAAGTCTACTCGCTCTATTACCATGTTTGTGGAATCTGGCCTGGGATAGAAATGTGAGTTTAGACTCCATTTTAGACAGTAAAATATCGAAAAGGGATTTCTGTTCCTCGTACTGAGCCCTGTTTGTCCTAGTGGGGTATTTTTGAAATATCTGATATGACTCAGTTAGTTTGGTTTGAGATTCTAAATAAAGCTTCTGGGATTCCTTTTTATGTTTCGAGGTGTATGATATTATTGAGCCTCTGAGAACCGGCTTAGAAGCCTGCCAGAATAGAAGAGGAGTGTTTTCTTCAGCCTGTGTGTTGGAATGTTTGTAATCCATCCAGGTTGCCTCTAGCATATTACGGAAATTTTCCGAGTCAATTAGTTGTGATGGGAAACGCCACTGTCTCACAGGGCCTCTATCAATGTATGTCGCGAGTGCCACCCAGCTGATCCCATGGTCTGATAGAGTTATAGGCTCCAGTGCTGAGTCTTGAACCCTTGGGAATAGGGACGAAGACATCAGCACGTAATCTATCCTGGATAGGGAACCGTGTGCTGCCGAGAGACACGTGTACTCCCGGTCAACCGGGTGGCACGCCCTCCAAACATCCACGAGATGTAATTGGGTCAACAAATATTGGATACCATATTTGGATGTCTGTCGTCTAGAGGGTATAGTGGTATTTCTGTCAAGTATGTTTGAGGTGGTCAGATTGAAATCTCCTGCCAGGACTATTTGCTGGTGTGCGTAGGGTAGCAATCTCCTTACCATGTCTATGTTAAACTGGCTCTGATTAGTGTTAGGGGCATAAATATTTGCAAGAATGTATCGTGTGGAGTGTATAGTCACGTCAGTTATTGTGTATCTTCCCCCTGGGTCAGACTGAGATGAATGTATCTCAGTTGGTATTGATCTCTTTATTAGGGTGACCACTCCCCTAGCCTTAGAATTATAGGGAGCCGACGACAAAACCTGCCATCCTAGGGTATTCAATTTAAGTATCTCGTTTGGGACCAGATGTGTTTCTTGCAAGAACGCTACCTCAATCCCCACTCTGGAAAGGTACAGCAGGATTTTTTTCCTTTTTGCAGGGGAGTGGAAACCTCCCACATTAAATGTTCCAAGTTTCAGGGAGGTCATCACTTAGTCAGGGGACAAGGTAACTCACAGATCCGTGGACGGTAGACCAGGTTGGACATATGGGGCCAGCTTCTGGGCATCTGCGGCAGATGGGATGTAACTGGAGAGTATCTGAGTAGACAAAACCATGTTAGATATCTTTTGGGATTTTGGGGAAAAAACATGAGGAAAGGAGGGGGAACAAACAATATAAACCACAGAAACAGCATCACTAATACAAACCAGGTGCTTCTGGTGCACCTAACCTTCTTATCTTCCATTATCAACTTCCGGTTGGTAACGGGTGAGGTGAGGATAGGCCTATGCCTAAGGGGCTGAACCAGCAGACCCTGGCTCCCTCAGCCTTACCAAGCGGGTATTAACAGACACCTTAGTGGTGTGAACTTATAGTCTACCGACTAATAATGCCTTCCTGCTTATAGCAGCAAGGCGCAGAGATTATCATAGATTATAATTTTAACCTCGCCGGTCCTCTCTGCTTAATGTAGTTCCTTTGGGCTCCATCATGTTGGAGTCTCTATAGAGTGAGAGGAGGCCAAGAGCTAGAGCAGGGGACCAAAAGTTAGGGGTGTTTTCTTCGGTACTGGATATCTTCCCCAATATAGACTCCTGGCGGGTATAGCAGGGAGAAGGGGAGGGGGGGGGGGGGGGGGGAGGTGAGAACAATTCTTCATCTGTCAAAAATAATGTACTTTGAGTCATTAACTAGGATGTCTTTTCAGGGAGAGTCTCCGTTCTGGGTGCTTTTCAAATGGTAGTGTGGAGAAGAAAAGTTAAAGAGGTAGCAGAGGGGGGGGGGGATATTAGATTTGACGGTTGCAGGGGATGCATGTGGGGGGAAGGCAAAGTCACTCCTGTTGGTCTTGTGTGAAGAGGGGTTGTGAGGACGGTGAAGCCGATGCCTCTTCAGGTGTTTCTTCTGCAAGGTAGGCTTCACAATCTGATGGCGTAGAGAAGTCTTTAAAGGAGGAACCTGTAAATATGCGTAGACGTGCCGGATATAATAAGGCAAACTTTCTGTTATTTTTGGCAAGACGGGAGCAAAGAGGTGTGAATTCTTTTCGAGCTCTTGCCACCTCTGCAGAGTAGTCTTGGAAGAGGATAAGTTTGGAGCCATTCCAGGATATGTCTCGTTTCCTTCTCGAGGCCGACCACAGCGCCTCCTTGTGGATGTAGTTGAGGCAGCGGAAGATAACTGGTCTGGGGCGTGCGTCCGCTGAGGGTCGCTGAGGGCCTATTCTGTGGGCACGTTCTATTATCATTCCCATACATTCCCCAGTGACTGACAGCATTTCCGGGAGTGTGGTTTGTATGAAAGTGAGGAGGGCCTGTCCCTTTACATCTTCAGGTAGGCCCACCACCCTGAGGTTGTTCCTTCTGGAACGGTTCTCCAGGTCATCTATTTTTGCCTGCATTTGGTATTGTGACTTCTGCATAGCTTCATGTTGGGCTTTGAGAGTGGCGACGTCTTGAAATGTCTCACCAGCTAGGTGTTCTGTGTGGGCCACCCTTTTTGTTATTTGCTTAAATTGCGACTTTATGTCTTGGACTGCTTGTGTCACCTTCCCAGCGTGGGTTTCCATAATAGGGCCGATGGTGTCTTGGATGGCCTGTACTATATCTGCATAAGTAACTGGTCCCTCATGTGGTTTTGAGGTTTGAGTTAGCTGTCGCCTTAGAGTAGGTGAAGATGACGGTGAGTTATCTGCTAGGTCAGTCGGTGACTCATCTGTAGGGGCCCATAACGGGGCAGGCTCAGTGGTCTCTGACTGTGCAGGAGTAATTAAGGTGTCCTGGGGTTCCCCCCCTTTCCTACCCCTGGTTGTAGTGCTCTGAAGCTTGGGCTGGGTAGTGGGAGCTGCTGCCGTCGCCATTTTGTCTCTGGCCTGGCGGCTAGACGAGCGGTGCCGTGGGGTTCCCTCTACCTCAGATGCTTGCTGCCCCTTATTCATGGTAGGGGGGGGGGGCGGGACCCAGGGTCAGCCAGAGCTTAGAGGCTAGAGCGGTTTCTCACCCCTTGTTAGGTCTCTGGTGGGAGGATATGCAGTGCTGAGAGTGTCTGTGTGCAAGGATAAAATCTTGCTGCTCAGGGTGGATAAGGGGTGGCTGGTGACTGCTGTAGTAGGGCTGTATGGCACTGTAGGAGTTATTATAGGGTGGCTTGGGTGCAGGAGTCAAGGTGAGGAGCTTACCTCCGCCTGGGTTTTTTTTTCTTTTTTTTTTTTTTTTCAGGCTTGGTCTTTCAGCGTGTGCTGTGTGGGCTTGCAGCTGCTGGTAGTGTCACAGCGCTGCTGCTGCTGCTGGCGAGGATGCGCTGCCTAGGGCTTCTGTACTCTCCTGGTGGTACTTTCCGTGGAGGATGCAGGCAGGGACCTGATCAGCCTGGATTCGGCAGCCGGGGAGAAGCGCTGGCGTCTCTCTGTGGGAGAGCGCGTCCAGTGCCTCGTGTAGCCAGAAGCTGTGGAGCCGGGGAGCCGGTGACGCGGCAGCGGGTCTCGCAATGCCGCGATCCCGGCGGCGGACGGCTCGTTTTGTGTCCTGCGGCAGCCCAGGTATTCTCGGGTGGGTAGAGGGGGGGACCAGCGGGGTCTTTCTCGGTCGGCAGCGGTGTTAGGCTGGGGAGCGCCGGGAGCCCTATTCGGGAGCTGCTGCTTCCTCCAGCGCCGGAACCGGAAGCCCCACCTACAATTTTTTAACTATTTACAATAATTCCATATCCTAATTTATACTTTATCCTGATACTGAGTTTCTCTAGTCTGTTTTACCACAACTTTCACACTGATTTATACCCTTTCTTACCCATACCTCCCCATTTATCGTTTCTTTCATTCCTCTTTATAACCTACCATTCTCTCATTATCCTCCCATCCTTCCATCCTCAAACATACTCTCTTCATCCATACCTATCTCGTCCATCCCCACCACCATCACCCCTAAATCCAACACCTTTAATACAAAAAATGCATTTGTAACCCATACCCACAAGACTCCTTTCATTTCTTCATCCACCCCCCCTCCATTTTCACCACCTACACTTATAATTAAACAAATAATCCAGTATTAGCAAAACATGTATGTATACCATGTTTTACTGTTTATATTCTCATTCCCTCCTAACTGTGCAATAAAGAAGAAAAGTAACCCAGTATGTTCCAGGTTTCATTGTATGCCACCTACTAAGGAGGTTTCAACTGGCCCCATAGTCGAGACCAGCTGATGGCATCCAATTTCTCCTTTTCCATTTCCATCATCACATTCACCTCGTGTAGAAGACCCACCACTGTCCTAATGGAGGTTTTTTTGTCTCAATATGATATGACAATGTGCATTCCATGTGTGATACCTAACTGTTAGACTAATCATATAAATTGTGCACAAATCAAAATTACCCATGCCCCATAGCACCACTCCAGGTAACTTTGCCCCAAAAGACAAGGGATCCCTAGAGCCTCTGAAACCCCATGACAACTTTTACATGAAAGGGACACTTAAGAATAAAGTGGTCCATCGTCTCCTCCTCCCCAGGACATTCCTCATGTGAACAATCACAGGTATTGGCACCTCGAAACCTAGCATTCGATCTAACATAAAGTCTCCCTTGGAAAGAAAGTCAGGCAATATCTCTAAACTTCAGTGGGATCATCTGCTCATTAAGCAGTTTCAATTCAGCTGAACAGACATCCCCATGGAAAACTCTCAAAGCCAGTGGAGCATAAAAGTAGGCCTGCAAGTTCCTCTTCCCCATCTCCTTTCTCGAGTGATCTATTACATCACCCACCTTCATACTCCACTTGGTAATCTTCTTTATGGACTGTATCATGAAAATCTGAAGGTAACCCTGCCTGGTCCAGGGTCTTCACTTCCGACCTCCATCTATCCATGTTCTAGAGTAGGGAGACATCCATTCCATGAATCCATATACCCATCGAGGTTGTCTAAAAACAGACTTCCCACATTCAACTTTAAAAAAGTTGCTCTAAATAAAGACTACAGGATTGACCATTTCCTGGCTCCCTACTGCCCTTGATCTGTATGTGATTCCTCTCTTGACTAGGTTCATCTGGTTTCCCCAAAACATCTGGAAAAACACAGAACACAGTTTAGATCACAGAGATTGAGGCAAAAAACAGACATAGCTGATATACAAAAACATTGGAATCAAGTATGTTTTGCAAATGTCAACCCTTTCTCTCTGGGAGAACTTGCACCCTTTCCAGAAATTTACTTTCTTGGCAGCATCATCCAGCTTTCTTCCCCATTTCAGTAAGGAGTAATCTCCATGATCAAATTGGATGCCTAATATTTTGATACTATATTTAGGCCTGGGGAGGGTGTCCGGGAGAGAAAATTATTTCCCTCCCTCCCCCATCCAGAAAACTTCACACTTGGCCTGATTATCTTAGAACCAGATGCCCCAGAAAAACACAACGGACTTCTTTGCTCCAGTCGCATATCAGCACACACCCATGCTCTATTATCAAACATCTTGCAAACCATTGTTTTTATACAATCAGCAGCGTGTATGTGTTTTCTCACCATTGGAGACTTATGATTGATCTTTTAGAGAAAATAGGGACCCATGATTTAAATCCTCCATATCACCATTATGGTATGAAATTAGGAACAAATGAGGTTCACTGATTGTCTCTTTCCAATTAATCCTCTCCAAAAAGCCTACTGTGTGACATTATTGTCAGAAATTACATACATATTTTTGCAGCGTTTTTTTTATATAGATTATTGTACAAACAGCACTATTCATAATACATTTTAAGATTATCATTAAAAGTTATTTCATTTTAATAACAGTACTTAACAACCACTTCTTCCTGTGATATAAGGGTGCACCCACAAAGAGTTATTTTTTCTCTGCCTCTCTTGGCACTAACAAGTACATTGTTTATCTCTGGGGTGCACCACTGACAGTCAACAACGAAGGAACCCCCAATAATAAAAATAGCAATAGGGGTAACCCATGATACATTTACCTATTGACTAGGCTTATGTCAGTTGTCACAGGAGCCACATATTTATCTTCCTCACCAGTGCGGTAACACTCTCTACCATCCCCCACCCCTTTTTCCTCAAAAACCTACATACATCCTCACTATGGCTGTCAAGTAACCAGTCAGAGAGACAAACATCTATGTCGGCACTGAATACAGATACCTGCTGTTGCCATTGTCATCATCAGTGAACCTCTCATGTGATGATCATAGTGATACCCAGTACATACTTACCTGCAGTGACCTCATTTGGCAGCTCTCATCCTTGTTCTACTCTATCTGAGCCTATCCATACTTACCAGTCATTCCTTCCTTACCAGCTCATCTAGTCTTCCAGAGACTCTACCTTCCCCAGTGAGGGGTTCTGCCACAGATTTGTAGTACTCTCTATGCAGTATAAGTTTATTAAAGAATCCAGCTGCCATTATACTCCAGCTCCAGTCTAGAGTCACCCCTCAGACGGGACATCTGTGCGTGTAAATCCGTTATTTGGGACAAGGCTCTATCTCCTGTGAATGTGGAGGGCAGCATTCACTGGTACCTACCCAGCAGCCCACTGCCATTAATCCGACATCAAAATTGTCATAGAAGACTGACTGCCCAAGGATATAGGAGTCATGACATGACCCAGAAAGGCTTAAACACACTCATGACCTTAAGGGTTGCATCACAGATCTGCACGTTAGTACTTGAGCTTCCATGATGGTTATAATAAGAATGGTGTGTATCCCTAGGTGGTCTCAGCAGGACATGTGTGCAGTCAATCACACCGAGGATAGCATGGCTGCGATGAGATTAAATGCTACCCTGACATGTCACTCTGTCTCCTGGGTGGGGAAGCAGATAGAGGCAGCAATGTGCGGCTCAAGTGTAGCAAGCACCTGGGTTAGATACCTGGACAGTGTGGACTGTGACATGCCAATGCCTCTGCCAGTGATGTGTTGGAAACTGCCAGTAGCCAGAAAGTACAACACATTTATACAAATACGGGTATTTTAGGCACATTTGGTAAATTTCCCCCATAGTCTTAGAAGCAAATGAAAACATGCATAAAAGTTAATACTTTCAGACTTGTTTTAACTCATACAGATGGAGCGTCTCTCATCCCATAATGCCCCCACAGGCGATCGCCAGCGGAGGGGCAGCCCATCTGACTGGGACACGTGAGCGTCTCACACACACGTGCGTCCCAGTTTTTCAGTGGCGGGGGACAGAAACTATGCCTATCTCCACTTCAGAGAGACTGGCAGGGTAAAGGGGGTGGGGTGCAGGGGACTGCGGGCACCTACGGGGGAGCTGTGTGGAGGTAGCAGTGGAGGCAGCAGTGGGCTCCATTGGAAGGGGACGCGCAAGCATTTAGTGCACATGTGCCCCCTTCCGGGGGTTAGTGGTTGGGGATCCAACCACCAGACCCCCGCTAGGCGAGGCCGGCTACACTTGTTCTTACATTTACAGTTGTTGTAAGGTAGTCTAAATCAACTGCAGCACACCAGAAACACTGGGGGAAAAAATACAGTAGTTTCAGCAAGTTACAGCCAGAACCACTTGCCTACCATTAACATTGGCACTATACTTCCATTGGCGGGTCTCACTGGTTGGCCTGGAGTAACCACTGAGAACTACTATATACATAAGCATAAACCCATCATTAAAGATAGGCAAGTATTGAAGATCCCGCAGTTTGACTGTGTGATGTGGGGCCATCTCCATATCTCTGTCTCACCATAAATAATACAGTATGACAGATTCTCAGTCACTGTTGAAAACATATAATTATGCTGCATTATGCTGTAAATGGGTAATTCTGCAATAAGCATTTAAAAATCTATTTCTTGGAATCTAAAAAGTAAAAAAGGTTTTCTGTGTATAAAAAAACTAATACAGATGCTTAATAATACACATAACAATTCTATTGACTAAAATAAATCTTATCATCGTAGCCGGGAATGTTTTTTAAATAATGGATTCATTTATTGCTTCATTTTATATTAATTGTTTTTCTGTTTTTTTAGGAAATACACCCTTACAATATTTGGCCAAGATGCCTGCTGCATAATACATGAATTTACTATTCATTTCCAAAAGTGAATTATGTGCTATAAGGCACCTTAACCCTTATCGCTGGCACCAAAGATAATGCTTTTTATAGCATTTTTAATGCTAGAAAGGACATTTACATGGGTATGGAAATTAATCATTTCCAAATAGAATGATTATACATAACATAGGCATCACTCATGCATGAGGGGAAATAGCAACAGAAAATGTGTATCGTTCATAAACGTAATCCTCTTGCAGTCTGACTGAGAGGAAGCTGGCATGTAGGGGTGGTCACATGATGTTTTCTGGGTGTGTCAAAAAAGAGTTTGCATGTAAAGTTTATAAGGAGGGCTGCGACATCAGCGATGACCACTTCCACCCTGTCTCAGTTGCAGATTAATAGAAGCCACAGAGCTACTCAGATTTATTCAGACAGTAAACTTTTTTCGATGGTTTGGAATTGCGCATGGATTTGTGAGTGGATACCGATAAGCAATCCATTCGCAATATTGCAAGGGGCATTTTCCCTCTCTGGGCGGCGGCTTTCTCCTTGCAGTGCACTGCAAATTCTCACATTAGCGATTCATGCTGAATTAGCCCCTCAATTAGGTAAATTTACTAAGTAGCGGGTTTAGTATAGTCTAGAATCCACCAGAAACTCATCTGTTTTATTTTCAAAGACAAGATACACCAAATTTTGTCATATTTTATCGACTAGAGACACCCTCACACCCCTCATTCACCATTTTATTTTTCACAAATCCAAGGAATCACATGCTCTATGTTTCAAGTAGCAACCTCTGGTCTTGGTATACCATAAAAACCACACTACTTCCCGTCTGGGAGCCCCATCACAAGAAGAAGTAGTTTGGGATTTTTGTTTTGCCAAGACCCAGGGATGGTACTTGTCATGAAGTAAGTAATAACATCTTTCAAAATTAATCATTATGTGTGTGTGTGTGTGTGTGTCTTGCTTTTTATAGGCAAAAAGATACCAGAGTTCCACTCTACTTGGGCATGGTGGTACTTGTGGTTCTTCATGTTCCAGTATGCTTGCGGATACATGTAATCCACTTGTAAAGAGCAGTATGTATATTATTACTTACCTCCATACCCACTGGCACCAGAGGTATGGAGGAGAGCCTGTGTTAGTTGTCCTTTGGGAGAGGGGCCCCATTTTATAGGCTGGGTCTCCTTTTGTGGCTTCTAGATAGAAGAAAGGCATGACATAGTAGGGCATAGCTGGAGTGACACATGGGGGCTGAAATAACATGATGGGGCTCTGTATTAGGTCAAGAGATTTCCTGGCGTCTGCAATGGGCTGCTTGAGCGGCACCATGGGTGTCGTAAGCTGCGCGATGGTGAAGTAGTGATACAATGTTGTGTTCTAGGATCCAGGTCAGATCACTACTGCAGTAGGGGTTGTCTACTTTTTTTGCATCAATAGTTTTTATTTAGATTTTGTTCCGTTTTCACGGAGAGGGAAAGGATACAGAAACAAAGATGGAGGAAAAAACGGGAAAACAAGGAGTCATCCAATAAATGCATATACAGAAAAAACGTATGTGCATTCAGTAGTTATCGCAGAAATCTAAGTATCATTTATAGACAGAGGTAATAGGGTGATATTAAGTATAGAGGTTAACAGGCGGCTAGACATTCTCCATCAAAAGAGGAACAATAACACAATGCAGTGCTCCGTATCAAGCAGGATATCAGCTCCTTCCTGAGTGGTAAAATAGGTATGCCAGCTATTCCACTTGACTTATGGGGATTTTGCAGATAATGAATAGGGTAGGCCTTGAGTCTCCATTCCAAAAGAGTTTTGCGAATAACTTTAATCAGTAATGGGGGAGAGGGATCTTTCCAGTGCTGAGCTATTGTAGCCCTAGTAGCTACGCAGAAATGGCCCAAAACATAGCAATCTGCTTGCGGCAGACTTGGGGGGAATATATGGAGGAGAGCCAATGCAGGGGACTCTTGGAGAGTAGTTTTTAGCACTGTAGAGGCAAATGCAAAGACCGCATTCCAAAGCGGGCGTATCCTGGGGCACGACCAAAAGTATATGGAAAATGTCTCCCACCTCCAAACAATTGTGCCAGCAATATTTGGATATAATACAACCTGTGCAGAAATTTGAAATGCATTTATTTATGATTATTACATCTGGACATAGCATGAGAAGATGAGTAGATAGCCTCCCATTGTTGCGGTGTTAGTGTACAATGTAAATCTGCCTCCCACTTCAGTTGGGCTGGGGATTTAACTGGAATCAATGTTTCTTGGAACATAACGTACCAAAATCTAATGGAGCCCCTACTGTTACAGGAGGACAGTTTGGAAAGTACATTCGGAGGAGGAGGGATAGTGGGCCTGACGATCTAATAGCGCTAGACAGCCAATGTGATATACGTAGGTATGTAAACATTATGCTATAGGGTAGATTACATTGAGATTGTAATGTGGGGAAGGTAGTTATCCTAGAATCATCGACCAGGTCAGCAATAGTAGTAATACCACAGGAAATCCACATTCAAATCTGGTATCAATCCAGTGCGGGCTGCTAAAGACATTTGTCAAGTAGGCAGTATAACTGCTTTCAAGTGGATTGCAATAGCATCCCACGACATGGGCTAGGTCGACAGTCAAAAGGCCGACATGGGGTTTTTCACTGTTTTTTGAGCCGACATGTGCCGACAGGCGGTATTTCATGCCCTACCATCCACTAGGGAGTGGTGGGAGAATAAAATAGTGTGCCTGAAGCATAGCGAGCGAATAGAGCTATGCGAGGGGATGCGGTGCACTTCAAACTGTGTCCATGACGACTGTGTCGACATTCGGATTAAAAAACAGTGAAAACCCCATGTCGACATTTTGACTGTCGACCTAGCCCATGTTGACTAATAATTGTGTCGACCTAATGTCATGTTAACCTAGACCCATGTCAACCTTGCTGCATGTCGACCTAGTTGTTGTCGACCCAACGATCCCAACCCATGCTGCCAGTCTACCCAACCAGGAAGGAGTTGTCTACTCTTAATAGCAGAGCTATCACTGCTGCTTCTATGGATGCTGCGGGCCTTCCTTCTATAATTGCCTGACCACCACCTGCTCCCGGGAAGTAAGCAACTCAGACTATGAATGAATGACCCCCTGTATGACAGGCAGTGGCAGGCTAATTCAGAGCAGCAGCTTCAAGGAACGTCAGCAATATTTAGCACTACTGTATGTGTCATACACCACACTGCATGCTTGGTGGCCGGTAGAAGAATCTCACTGCACACGCCTCCTGGGATGTTGCTGCCAATCTTCACTGAGCTCAGCCGACAGAAGTTGCTGGCGTTTCCCCTTCAAGAGCCTGTCCATTACCTGCTGATGAAGTATCAAGGTGGATGTTCAATAATTGTTTGGCCTTCTCGGTCCATCCTCCAAGTGCCTAACCCGCTTTATCACATCAGACATAAACAAGAGCCCATTTATCTGACTATTATCAGCATTTAAGTAGGATACTTAAAGGTTACATAATATTAGCCTTATTTATTTCTTACAATATTAAATAAACATAAAAACATGACAAAAGAAACAATATTATCCCAATACTAACATGACACGGGCGCATAGATTCTGGATGTACAAGTTATAATCTAGTACAAATCAGGTTACTGTATAATCTGTCATATTTTGCCATGGGCAGTACTACTACATTTGCTCTTTTATTTGCTTGAGTGTTTTGAGCGGAAAGGCTTCTGTTAAAAGGATGAACACAGCAAATTGTCACTTGTAATCACCTATTTATAATACACACAATAACAACAACGAGACATAATTTATCCACAGGGCACTATGGTTCCGTAAATAATATCACAAAATTGTTAAGAAATATACCAAAAACAAAAGTGAGGGTGTGCAAAAGTGCTGCTTATAAGGGACAACAGCAATTGTACGATGTATAGGTAAGCTCAGGGGCGTCACTAGATATTGGTAGGCCCCATAGCAAAAGTTTTTAAGGGCCCCCTATTTAGCAAGCAAGGGTGATAAATTTATGTAAAACATATTACTTAGACATTAAAGATGGGCCCCCTTCAGCTCTGGGCCCCATAGCAGCTGCACCCCTTGCACCTATGGTAGTTACGCCCTTGGGTAAGCTCCAGAACAGAAACAACTGTACATGCACAGTATAGAGTACAAACATTGTTACATTGCCATTATACTGTAGCAGACACCTATGCCTTAATGATTTGTAGAGCAATGTGATTTGTTGAAATGTCAGTGTTGATGAGAATATATTTACATAGAAAAGAAATATTGCAACTGCCTGTCAATCAAACTGCGGGCTGACTGTGAAAAAATAATTTGCTGATTTTTATCACTGTTTGGCATCGCGCATGCGTACTGCGACCCAGATGCATGCTCAATCATTTCATAATCGATCATCTTGCAAATTACCAAAATAGCAATCAGGTCTGAATAACCCCCAGAATCTGGAAATTTTCCCCTTTTCCTATTCTGAATTTTTCTCTTTTGCTAATTTTGCATTGGTATCACTTCTGGACAGTCATTGTTATGTTATGTCATTTGATAACCACCTTGAGAGATATTTTAATCATGTAGATTATAATCTTGCGAGCAGGGCCCTCTTACCTCTATGTCTGTTTGTTAATACCCAGTTTGTTTTATCACTGTTTCCAATTGTAAAGCGCGACTGAATATTCTGTGATATAAGAAACTGTAAATGAATAAAGGCATTAGTACTGTATTGTACTGAATGGAAATTGTAGTTTTATACTGTAGCATTTTATATGAATAGCAATTTCCTTTAGTGGGGACGTAAAGAATCATTAACAAGACAATGTACATTTAGATTTTGTGTATGAACTCACTAGCATACCCACTAATTAACATTGGTTCATTGTTTTAAATATGAACAAATGGGAATAACCTTTATATTTGCTTATGGTATTCACATTAATAATTGCTTGTTGCCAGTGGTTACCAGCTAATGTAAATCACATGACAAAATCATAGCAATTATACCGCAGTTGGATGAGAAGTTTTCTAGGGCAAATACATTGTATGCTTAATTGGTTGAGTTGCAAACATATCATTTCTAAAACATTTTTTGGACTAGGGTGAGAGTTTCCAAAAAAGGGAATCAGATGGCTTAAGCATTAGATATACAGTACTGTACCAAATTCCAAAGTCAGTTTCCATGGGAACTGCAGTATGTTACTTGCAAGCATGGCACAGTCAGTTTAGAATTATTAAGTATGTGAGTTCAAATGCATTTGATTTATTAAGTATGTGAGTTCAATTATTAAGTATGTACGTGTGCCCATATGCATTTTTTTTCTATTTCAATGTACTATATAATGCCACAACAGATACAGTATACAGTAAAGTCTACATTTAACTATGCAAGAACTGGAAAGTCAGATCATTATAGTACTTAGAAGCAGGAGCCATAAATACATAGGCGTAGGTAGAATTTTGTGGGCCCCATAGCAACATCTAGAAAGTCTCCCTTTCCTACCATTGGCACTGAGAGGAAAAAAACACACATTCCTCACATAAAAAAACGTATTGGCCTCCACTACCTGCAGATCGCGGGGACAAAAATCCAGGGCGCACGAGTTATACAAATTGCTACATCAAAGTAGCACATTCAAAGCAACGCTAGCGCATGGTGTCTATTAACCATCAAAGCAATAAACATTGAAATAAACATAATACAGCAACATGACAATAATGTAAAGCAGATGCAGAAATAATAACAAACCATAGGTCGTATTCAGAGATGAATGTAAATGCATTTGCAGCTGTGATCCTGTACGCAGATGTGCAAATGTATGCTAACGCTGTAGACACCTGGATTTGAATTAGGACAACCACCTGCGGCTTCAAATATCTAAGCAAATGCATACAAATATGCAGCGGTGGACGCAGATCCTTAGATAATCTACCGCCTGAGAAATCCTGTGGCTGCACAGAATGGCAGCGGGAACTGAGAGGCTGGCCCATGTTTTATGCATGCAGGATCAGAGTTGTAGACTATGTTTTGGCTGCCACTCCCTGTTTCTGTTCCCAAAGGTCACTGACTCTCAATCACTTTGTGGCATTGCTAATGTGCCTTGGTGCGTGCATAGTGCAACCGTGATGCATTTGATGTAGCCAATAAGCACTCAACTTCGTAAACATCTGCATTGTGTATACTTCTGTGAATCAAGCCCTATATACAGAATGCATGGAAATACAATAAAAATGAAAAAATCGTTAAAATGACATAATTAAAGCAAACTGCAGACATAGTTATTGACTTGCTTCATTATGAAAATAGACAATGTATAAAAAATAAAAATAACAATGTATACAAAAATTTAAAAAAAAATAATGATTAAAAATAAGAAGATCGCTTACATAGAACTTTCCAAACAATGCTGATAATACCTTAACAGTACATAGATACACAAATGAAACAAAAATGATTCACTAACTAAGTCATAAAAACTTTTTGCCTATTCAATGGAGGTTATTCTGGTTGGTGCGCTCCCATGTGAATTCACATGGGAGCACAATGTTTTTGTTCTGTGCATGTGCATTTCAGAGCATGTGCATGCACTGTGTTAGCAGCCATGACGAACAGAGTTTTCGCAGGGTGCTCGCACACAACAGTGCGGGTGGGAGGGATGCACCAATGAGAACACCCAGCATTTCATGTGCGTTTCCATGAAAACGCTGGTTGTTCCCATTGTAAAGCCCCAAAGACGAAGAGGAGCGTGAAGCTGACATCACCGGATGTCAGTTGTCCGCCCTGTCCTCGCACAGGACACACGCAAAACTAAGACACCTGATAGTGTCTTGGTTTTGCGCTTATGCACCACATCATTCTATGGACAGTGACCATTGAATGATGTAGGTGCCACCCCATAGGCTACAAATGTCTGTTTATCCAAAACATCCATTGGCAGCCGTGCAGGCGAATTCACCCCGGTGAAGGGGGAGGGCTGCAATGTAAGGGCAGGCAGGCAGGCTTAAAAATACTCTTTGCAGTGCTGCGTGTCAACCAGACTAAGGTCCAATTTGTGCTATTCAATTTGGACTGTACAATATTATAATCTACTGTACAAAAGATTACACTACAATAGTATGTAGTACAATAGCATGTCATGTAGTACAAAAATACCTGTATGCACATATTATTTTGCCTTATGATGTTGACTATGTCGATGCGCGCATCACTAGGGAAAACATGAACTAGACGCAATGCGATTTGAACTAAAATTTTCAAATCATGCGCAATATTCGCACTGTGGGGGGGCACCACGGTTAGCTATCATCAATAATGCTCCCAATGCAGTTAAAGGGGTTGGAATGCAGTTAAAGGGGTTGGGGGTTCAGTTGCAATTGGGTGAAGGAGTGTCACTTACATTTGGTGGCAGTTCAACTGTGTAGGGGGTACTTATATGTTAGTTGGGCGCCCACTAAGCTATTTGCTTAGTTTTCAGCGTCCCCTCGCGGGGCTCGCTACACTCCCAACGCTTTGGGCTCGGTGGCTCGCTGCGCTCGCCACACTATATAAAATCAACTCCACGCCGACATGGGTAGTGGGGGTATGAGTGTACTAACTATAGTGGGTGACCAACTAACATATAAATACCTATGTTTATGATACATGCACATCTTTGAGAACGCTGTCATTTTCATCCATCTTACTAAAATGCAGCACTCAGAGGCGCCATTTGTCTCCATTTCTGCTAGACTCCCCCTGTGGAAATGACAGGATTATTGATTGATAGACAACCACCTGTAACCTGGGAATGTTTAAGTGGACTAAAGAGTTGGACCTTTGTACTCTCTTCAGACAATATAAAGGTTATAGTCTAAAGCGCCACATATTCTATACGGTATATATACAGTATATAGTGGTACGGAGGAATCCCAGGATAGAAAGCGCATGTCACGAAAGCTAAATGAATGTTTCAATCTTATTTGATTGTCATCCTGAGGAAAGCAATAACTCTGGAAGTATCTTCTGATTTAACCTCACTACTAGAAATGATTCTTTCTGACCCTTTTCAGGACAATCAGATTAAATCCCTGGATCAATCACTCTAACTATTTGATTTGTTCATTATAACTATTGATGTCATTCACTGTAAGCAAACTCACCCAATCAATGTTTAAATCCATTGAGCTATTCTTCTATTACTCCCTCCCTTGGCAGTAAATGTAAGTGTATTTTTCATTCTTTCTCCTTTAAGAAATTAAATGAAGTATATTTTCTAAAAAAGAGATTGCCTACACAATGTTTTACATATCAGTCAGCTGCCGGTGGCAGACATAACTTTGTTGTACACACAGGACCTGACGCAGGGTTGGATGCTCTGGTGATATGTAGTACAGCAATTTTCCTGCAACTGCACCTGTCAGGGGCAAACGCAGGATTTTCAGAGGGGGGTTTCCAGAGGGGCGGAGCAAAGCCGGGTCAGTTAACGTATTCTAGATCAAATGTAAATAAATAATAGTAAATATATATATATAGTGGAGTGGGCTTATTATTAATAATTTTCTGGTGGGAGGACAGCTTGCTTGACTGAAGATATCTCCAGTTCCCGGAAATAGATTTCTTAGATTTTAATAAAATGAAAAACTAGAGAATCCCACCCATAGGCGAATCTAGGGGGTGGTCCGGGGGTGCACAGGACCACCCATTAGCCCATTTTGTAGATAAGAGATGGGGCTTTCCAACGAGCCCAGCCCCATGTCTCTAGCACCCTGGGAACTGGAGATACGGCCAGGCAAAGCTGGAACGTTTTCCCTATAGGTTAACATACGACCCGCTAATTCCGACCCCCACCCAGTTCAACGGCTGCCAGTTCCCCCTTCGGCATCACTGAAGCTCGGTGGTTGATCTCAGTCGAACCCAAATCGCTGGGCCTTCAATCTGATACCAGGCTGGATCCATATGGGTTAATTGGTTCCAGGGATATTGAGGTTAAACCGTTTTTTTTTTCATTTCTTAAATGTAATTTCATGACTGTTTATGTTCTTTGAGGGCAGATTTCTCTGGAACCAAACAGCCCAGTTTCACGGGACCATTTGAAGCCAACTCAAAAGTTCTTCAATATGAAACTGGTCTCATTTAAATGGGTCAGTTGGTTCCGAAGATATAGCTGGTTGGTTAAAGGGGGGTAGGGAGAGTGGAGTGGTTGTCTCTCCCCCTCACACCAGAAAATGCAGGGACTAGGCTGGTGTATAAGGGGTCAGCCTGGGAATGTCCCTGCATGATCCTGGGACCATATTCCCGGGTAAATCCCTGCATTTTCTGTTGTGAAAGGGGTATTATTTCAAACAGCTGTGACCTGCAGTGCTCTGAATACAGCCGGGCAGCCCCCAGCTCTCTGCCCAGCTGTCAATGACTGTCACCCCTGCAGCTTCCACTCCAATTCTTCTCCCCGCTTTCACCTCAGCCCGCCCCCTGTGGTGCCGGGTGTGCTCCCCCGACGTCACGCACAACAACAGCGTGCACAACATTTCAAGTGTCCACTCGGCTAGAGGGGACACCAGGAGGGGAGTGGGAGCATGCTCTGCGCTGCGCTGCGCTCTGCTCCTCTCCCCATAGAAGCAGCTGCACCGCTCTCCATCTCTCCCTGCAGCAGCAGCAGCAGCGAAGGCTCATATAAAAATTTACAGTAAGTGGCACTTTTGGGGGCATTGCTTAAGGGACGCTACAAGTGGCGGTATGTGGGGGCATTACGCATAATGTGCGGCATAATGTGTAAGGGGCATTACAGTGTGCAGCATCATGTGTAAGCGGCTTTATGTGTGCAGCATCATGTGTAAGGGACATTATGTGTGCAGCATCATGTGTAATGGGTACTATGGTGCGCGGCATCGTGTGTAATGGGTACTATGGTGTGCGGCATCATGTGTAATGGGTACTATGGTGTGCGGCATTATGTGTAATGGGTACTATGGTGCCATCAAGCAAGAACCCCCTAGCAATGAGCACATAGTTAAGCAGCACTTATGTGGCAAATATGTAAAGGGCATTACGGTTTGTTATATAGTATGTAATGGGCATCATGATGTGTGGCACAATGTGTAATGGGCATTATGGTGTGTGGCCTTATGTGTAATTGGCATTACGGCGTGCGGCTTTATGTGTAATGGGTATTACGGAGTTTGCTAAAATGTGTACTGGGCATTACTGTGTATGGTCTAAAGTGTAATACCACACCCCTTTTTGTGATGCCACGCCTCCTTCCCATGACGCCACGCCCCTTTTGGCGCGCAGCTGCGCCACGCAAAGCTCCACCTGCTTTTATGTCTAGATCTGGGACCACCCATTACCATAATTCTAGATTCGCCTATGATCCCACCTACCAAATGGTATTGGGGACTAGGGGATCAGAGTTCAGGAGGCAGAGCAAACTGCCAACGAGTATATAAAACTACATACCAGGCGTGTGGAGCTGGAGCAGTAACCAGCAGCTGGAAGGCTGATATCTCTGGATTTGGGCACAGCAGAGACAAGCTACTAGTGTCTTTCAAAGGGGGAGAGTCCCAGCTTTTGAAATATACCCTCAGAAAAACTCTAAGTCAGACAGAACCTGAAATATCTGACTGGGAAGAGCAATTAACAGGCTTGGATGGGGACCACTGCTTTGAAGTCAGATATCTCCGGTTCCCAAGGGCCGATTTTTAAAATTCTTGTACCCATGGAAAGAGGGGACCCTCAGCTTTCAGCCTAGGGCCCTTAGACTCCTGGAGGGGTTTCTGGGTACTCAGAAACCCCCCTGCGTGCGCTACTGCCTGTGTCGGATACCCTAAAACCTCTTACAGAACAGGTCTTACACAGAGTTTGCACATCAGTGGTAATGGGGTCATTTTCTGCTGGCTCCTGCTCCCAAGGGGGCACCTCTCCTTCGCTGCGAGTTTGAATCAGTTAATTAAAAATCATCAATATTGCATCAATACCGGCACTCCGATGTCCCAAATCTGGGTTACCTCCTTAGGGGTGAGTCCATTCTATACAGTTGCAGTAAAGTGGGCGGCACACATAAGGCTCCAAACTTATTAAGAAAAGTGCTGGTGCAGTTTAATGCATACAAATATAAGACAAAACTTGGTAGACAACATTTCAGCATCTTTTATGTGGTCACCTAAGTTTACCACACCATATACCCCTTATACAAATCATGCAACACAATAGTAACCCCATTATACTGTACTTGCCTCTTACACATTATGCCACATGGAATGAGCCAAAATTCACACCGACTGAACCAAAATTCACACTATGGCACACAGATTGGGGGACATTTACCAAAATGGATTCGTAGAAAAAAGGTGTATTCGTAGGGAGAAATACACCTTTTTTTTACGAATTTGTATTTTCGGGATTTACAATCCCGAAAATACAACAATTCGTATTCCTAAAGATGGAACATTCGTATTTGTATTTACAAATACGAATGTCCTAAACCATCGATAGAATACGACAGAAATCACCATTCAAACACACTGACACACGTTTAAAATAAAACTTTAATACATACAAAGCCCACACATACTAATACTTACCTATCTTCTTTCCGTAGGTAGCCCTGGTCCTGTGTCGTCTTCTGGTCCTGTGTCGTCTTCTGCCTCCATGTCGACGTCGCTGTCGGCGATGGCGTCCCCGTCCGGATCCGACGAAATCCATGGAGGAAGCTGTGGAAGGAAACCATACTCACCTGTCCCAGGGCGACGTAGTCCAGGTAAGGGTCTCGGCAAAAAAACAAACCGACACGCGAATCCAGCCGGACAGCAGGGAGCCGCACGGTGTTTGTTTACATCGTGCGGCTCCGCCTCCCGAATGCCGCTATTGGCCGCCTTGCGGCCTAGCGGCCAATCAGGAGCCGCTAGGCCGCAAGGCGGCCAATAGCGGCATTCAGGAGGCGGAGCCACACAATGTACACAAACACCGTGCGGCTCCTGCTGTCCGGCTGGTTTCGGGGTGTCGGTTTGTTTTTTTGTCAAGACCCTTACCTGGACTACGTCGCGCTGGGACAGCTGAGTATGGTTTCCTTCCACAGCTTCCTCCATGGATTTCGTCGTATCCGGACTGGGACGCCATAGCCGACAGCGACGTCGACATGGAGGCAGAAGACGACACAGGACCAGAAGACGACACAGGACCAGGGCTACCTACGGAAAGAAGATAGGTAAGTATTAGTATGTGTGGGCTTTGTATGTATTAAAGTTTTATTTTAAACGTGTGTCAGTGTATTTTGTGTACTATTTTTTTAACTGTGGAACTACAAGTGCCAGCGGGCCCTTTAATGCCCAGCAGGCTGGGACTTGTGGTTCTCCAAGTCCCAGCTTGCTGGCACTTGTAGTGCCACAGTAAAAAACAATAGTTTAATCTATTTTTTACACCACTATCAGCCCGATGCCCACCGCCCAGGGGCATCGGGGACAGTACCAGGCTTCAGGTAAGTCCTGGAGGGGGGGACCCCTTCATTGGGGGGGTCCCCACTCCCCCAGGGCCCCTGGCCAGGCTGACCGGTCAGGGGGTTAATGTTTTGGCCGCGGGACCTTATATCATAAGTGTCCCCCGGCTGTGACATTACCCTGCTGGCTGGTTGTGCCTGGGGCTGGTTCTTGAAATACGGGGGACCCCTAGTCATTTTGTCCCCCGTATTTTGGGAACCAGCCCCGGACCTGGAGCCTGGGGCTGGTTGTTAAAAATCGGGGAACCCCTATTTGTCGGGTTCCCTGATTTTTAATTACCGGCCCCGGCTCCTTCAGCCTCGTGCTGGTTACAGCTGTGGGGGGGACCCCACGCCGATTTTTTTTATTTATTTATTTTTTTTCTATTTTTTTTTTACACCTTGCAGCCTGCACGGATCTGACTGATCCGTGCAGACTGATAGAAAAATTCGTATTAGCGGCCGTATATATGGCCAGCTAATACGAATCATTACACCATCGGAGGGTTACAAAGCAGTCGTATCTGACTGCTTTGTAATTTCCCCTCCCGAACACGACTTTGCATACGACTAAAACAGTCGTATGCAGCCGTAGGGGAAATACCAATACGAAAAACTAGGTTTTTCATATTGGTAAATTTCCCCCATTGTGTCAAAATTCACGTTATACAACACAGATTAAGACAACATTCACATTTTGCCACATGGATTGAGCCAAATTGCATACTATACCAAATGGATTGAGCAAAAATTCACAATGTGCCTTATTCTGGTTCACTCTCAGAGGCAAATTCCTTCTCAAATGGACAAAACCATGTGCACTGCAGGTGGGGCAAATGTAATTTGTGCAGAGAGAATTAGATTTGGGTGGGGTTTTACTTCAAAGTGAGATCTATATTGCAGTGTAAAAATAAAGCAGTCAGTATTTTCCCTGCACAGAAACAAAATAAGTTACCCATATCTAATTCTCTCTGCACATGTTACATTTGCCTCCCCTGCAGTGCACATGGCTCTGCCTATTTGAGAAGGAATTTGCCTCTGCGAGTGAACTAGAATAAGGGCCAATATGCTTCATAAACAGGGGTATTGCGCGTCAAAGGCACGCATTAAAAATTTACACCATTATGCCCATTACATGTTAAGCCACACACCATAATATCCATTACATATTATACCAAACACCATAATGCCTATTAAAAATTATGCTACATAAGTGCTGTTTACCTACATGCTCATTGCCAGGGGTTCCATGCTCATTGCCAGGAGTTCCATGCTTGTTGCCATGTGGGATTACATGCTCATTGCCAAGGGGGAATACATGCTAGCTGTAAATGGGGGACAGCCACCGCCGGGCAGAAGTGACAGCCATTGACAGCCAGGCAGCCCGTCTGTATTCAGAGTACTGCAGGTCCCGGCTATTTGAAATAATAATACCCCTTTCACACCAGAAAAGCAGGGATTGACCCAGGAATATGGTCCCAGGATCATGCAGGGACATTCCCGGGCTGGTCCCTTTTACACCAACCTAGTCACTGCATTTTCTGGTGTGAGGGGGAGAGAAAACCATTCCCCCCCCCCCATTTAACCAACCGGCTATATCTTCGGAACCAACTGACCCATTACATGAGTCAGTTGCATTACAGTATCATATTGAAGAACTTTTGAGTGGGCTTCGAATGATTTTGGTCCGTGAAACTGGGCCATTTGGTTCCAGAGAAATCTGCCCTCAAACAACATAAACAGCAATGAAATTACTTTTCAGAAATGAAAAAAAAAATAGGTTTACAATATCTCCGGAACCAATTAACCCATATGGACCAGCCTGGTATCAGATTGTAGGCCCAGCGATTTGGGTTCAACTGCGAGCATTCTGTGGTACCGGAGGGGGAACTGGCAGCCGTTGGAACCGAGTGGGGGTAGGAATTGTATCCTATGGAAAAATGTCCCAGCTTTGCCCAGCAGTATCTCCGGTTCCCGGGGGGGTTAGCGACGCAGGGCTGGGCTCCTTGGAAAGCCCCAGCGCTTAGCTACAAAATGGGCCTATTGGAGAGTGGGCCTTGAGCTGCAGCTCCATCAGTCCCATTGTTAATCCAGCCTTGTCAGAGATGTATTCCCAGTATTAAGGTGTTCCTGTGAGGTGGCTAGGAAATGGTCCATTATATTGGTGTGTTATGGGGCCATTGCATAAAGTCAAGGACACATTTTCATTTTTTTATACTCATGTCGCAGTCATGTAATCCGTCATTATTAGACAGTGTTGGAGACATTTCTGTTACTACTGTATATTATGCATCCCAGCTGATAAGGTTGATCTTATTTTGTATGGCTCTTTAGCTGTTTATTTCAATCTTCTTGAAATAGGAAAGAATACACATGTCTAAATGTCATGTTATCTGTGGTCAATAGAAAGAATACTCGCAGCCCAGGGCTACTGCCACCACATTCCATAACATTATTTAGAAGCCTTTCTTAATTATCTGTCTATCACATGAGGAAACAAGAAACTTAATTGGCTAAACGTAATGGCCTCTCAGTTGTTGGAGGTACAGGATTTTTAAAGCAGCAATCATCAACCTTGGTTTACATGATTGCAGGGGTATCCCATGCTGTTTGTCTCCTTGCTATGGCATATTTCCCACTGGTCGCTCAGCCAGTTGATTAGTGGAAGATTGTTGCAAGATTCCTTGCCAGCTGATGCCGGCACCCCGCAGGGTCCCAGCGGCCACCATGTATACACACTCTTATGGTCTTGCAGCCATGTATGTCCATCCGATCCCCCTTGAGCTGCCCGGGACCTTCCTGGGCGGCAGGATTGCACGCGATAAATTGCATGCGGTCTTTCATCATGCGATGTATCGCATGTGACTCTGTAATGCTCCACAGGGAGGGGGCCGAATCCTGAGATCATGGGTGAGAATTAATAGGATGAGAGTTTCAGAAAGTGAGAGATTTGGTGAAAAATCTCCAATTTGTTTAAAGTGGAAATCATTTACACTGCTAAACCAGTTTGATTTTACAGTGTAAATGATTGCCGCTTTAAAAAAACCTGGAGATTTCTCACCAAATCTCTCACTTTCTGAAACTCTCATCCTATTAAATGTCACCCCATATGTGCAGCACATACAGTATGATCTCTGGATCTGATCCGCATGGGGCTGTGCCTCGGATGTCAAAACACATCCAATTTGGGCAGTTTTCATCCTATGCGTCGGATCAATCTGTTGGAATCGGATGAAACCAGCCGCCCTGGCTCCACTGCCGTCTGCATGCGCCCCTGCCCAACCTCCGGACTGACTGTAGGACGCTGCAGTCGGGAGGTATGGGATCCTCTATTGGTGTAAACGTTTCCTCGGTAGGATTACAGAACGTTTTACTGGTTTGAATTGCTGGGTAACAGGACCCAGCACTGACCCGGGTTGACTCGGCAATAACCCAGGTTATTGCTTTGGTGTAAAAGGAGTATTAGTGATGTTAAATATATATGATTGTACTCTGTTATGTCTTGTTCACCTTTAAAAATGACTGTATATTATGTAAACATAATCAGAGCATTACATTGCATGTGCAACTGCCCTATCAAATTAATGATTAAAATCTGCAAATAAAGTATAAAAATCAAATGTAAAATAAATAACAAAGTACTGAACTGTCAAACTCGTTTTTATCTTTGTACTGTTAATAGGGACTTTACAAATTTTATACAGATTACACTTAATGGAAAGGGAAAATGTCATGGAAACAACTGTACAGAGATGCACAATCTCTTTCCAACCACTAAACAACAAAATGTCATATCAGGGTCTAATGGATTTAGGCTGAAATCATGGCTTCATTTAGGTACTGTTTTGAAGAAATTCCCAAAACTGCTGCTGCTTCCTCTAACATATGAGGAGCAACCCAGCACAGGGCAAATTCCACCTCACCAGCCGGGTCCCTCCCCACAATGAATTCGCATTACAGTAATGCAAATGCTTCACAGAACCACAAATACCTTATATAACTAGGGTAGCCCCCGTCTGCACAGCCAAGCTGCAAAGGCAGGCACCAGGCAACTCTTTTCCGGCTTACAGCGGCTGCATGTGACTTCACGCAGTTGCCGCTAACCACCTCAAAAATAGACTAGCTGTCTAGACCACACCCATCCAACGTTACTTTGCAGCCCACCAAAAGCCACATCAATGCCCCCCTGCCATCGTTCATTTTCCAGAATGCCACTGCAATGAATGTGCAGAATAGCAAAAATCACCTAATATTGATTTTCACTGTTCAGCATCTCATGTCGCTCAAATACCACCACTGAGAAACCATTTTCAGAAACATGCAGTACCTGTGCACACCTGATGTGAGGGTACCACCTAATACTGTATATTTGTAGTAAAAAGGTTCACAATTTGCATTCTAATACTTAGAGGGCTAATTACAACTGACAGCTGTCAAGATAAAATGGATATTGATTTTTACACATCAAAGGCACAAAAATATCTGCATGCACATACTACAGTATTTTGCCTTGCGATGTGGACTACACAGGAGCACGCATCACAAGGGAAAATAAACACAGTGCAAATTGTATGCTATAGTCGCACTGTATGTGAGCACCATAAAGATTGAGGGCCAAATGTAATAGGGTGAGAGTTTCAGAAAGTGAGAGATTTGGCAGTTTTCCCATTCTTTTAAAGCAGCAATCAGTTACACTGAAAAAACAGGTTGCTTTTGTCATGTAAATGATTGCCACTTTTAAAAAACATGGGAAAACTCTCCCAAAATCTCTCACTTTTTGAAACTCTCACCCTGTTACATTTGGCCCAGAGTGTCAGTACCACCGGTGTAGTTTTTAGCCTACTGACGTCATGAGTTAAATTTCCAGTCATGGCTGATCAGTGCAGCGTTTGGATGTTCTACTTGGGATTGTGTGGGTTTCCTCATGGCGCTCAGTTTTACTCCCACTCTCCAAGAACATATTAATAGGTTAACTGGTAAAAATAAACTTATAATTCTGATTGTTCATACACACAGTATTTTTGCACACATTTTAATACATGGATTTTGATAGTAATGCCCTGGTTTATAATTTTTTTTCTTTTATTGAATGTTCACATGAATTTATAGGAGGGACTGTAGTCATGAAGAGACATTTGAGACGCATTTCATTTTCTAGCAGTACAGAGAGTGTGGAGAGCAATCTGGTTGTCAAGGGAACACAAGGAGTGTGACAAAGCTGGTTATGTGAAACACTGTAAAAATAGATACATTCTATGTAGAGTTTAAGGATTTAGAATTCCATTAATGATGAGAAAAATTGATAGGAAGATCACAAGATAAAACATCATAAATATCACATAAACATCATACAGATGTCACATGAGTGCTAGAAATGTGCCGTACTTATTTTTTACAATCCAAATACCTCTAAACTTAGTGGATCTAAATGTTTCTGAGCCCCGGCACAGATCTTCCTGCTACGTTCAGATCACAGAACCTGGCAGAACATCATGTTCCCAGTGTTGGATTCTTTATAAGACCCTCCCTAGTTATAGTGGACACCATTTCACATCGAAAAGGCGGGAAAAGGGAGCAGGATTGGCTGGTAGAGTGGGGAGGTTGGATACCCTGCCAAGGTTGGTTGGGGAGGTTGGCGATACCCTGCCAAGCGAAAACGGGGCAGACGGGTAATGGTAAATAGGAAAATGCGGTAAAACCCCGGTTTTACAGCATTTTTCCCTTTAGTACATCCCGCCCCTAGTGAGGTTGCAGGTGGGCTATATTCATCCAACAGCCACTCCCTCCATAATTTCCAGGACAATACAGCCATATAGACGCCACCTAAGACTGGGTCTACAATCACTGTGGACAGTGCAGGTTATTATTGGTTCACTTTTTAACTTTACAGGAACAGGAAACCACTGCTGCTATTTATTATCATTATTCTAGGTGTTATTGTTATTACAGTATGTGATATTAAAATTATTTTAATTTAAATTGATTCACCTGTTCTATCATTTAAGCGCTGCTTCATTTCTTTGTTTTTTCTGTATTTTCAGCTGATTCTGGTCTATCCGGTTGTACCCGTTCATAATGAGCTGCTCCTGGCTATAGCATCACCAAAAGCTCCATAGTTCACTGCATACTTGCTAGAGGATTTGGGGTGGATGCACTAACATCCACTGCCCTACATGCCAACATTCGCCATTTACCGCATTGTTAAGAATAGCATATGCACTAACATATGTGAATATTAACGATAAGAGCTGCCTTTTGAGAAGATGCACCGGTGCTGGACTTTTGGGTCTGAGCCCCGGAAGTCCCTCTGTGCAGGTGCAGAGTGATGGCACTGGCCATCGGGCATGCTGGGAGGGACCCATGACAGTTCCTTTAAACAGTGCTGCGGAGAGAAGCCCATAGGTGATTCCTTTGGCAGCTTTCCAAAATGTGGTAAAACTCTTGAAAACTGGGTTTTTTACCGCATTTTCGCTTTAGTGCATCCTGCATTAGGCCTGACGGGAAGTGCTGCACTCAGTTGCAACACTCCCTAACCAGGATACCATACCCCCTAATTTGAGTGCTTTTCCCATCCGGCAAAAGTTTTAAGGTATGCTACAGTAATAAGACACCTGCTTTAATCACCTAACCAGTAGTACACATACAGTTTTGGGCAAATGAACTGCTTGCTCTCAAGACATAAGCTTGCCAATTTAGCTTGCTGACATGGCTGTAGCTACTTATAAAACAAATATAAATGGAGGCACTTCATTCTTAATCACCGGGTATCACCGATTATATAGTGTCCTGGTGCACACACTGTAAATCGAGGTACACGTTCACAAAAACGCAAGTATACTGTACAAGATGTCTACAGTAATTTGCTTTGGGCATATTCTCTACTGTGCAAACACAGTTTAGTTATAAAAGTTCACAGTAAAAAAAAAAAATCTAAAACACCATGTGAAAACTACAGGGGCTGGCAAGCAGTTTCCCACCCACAGCTGTTTCACATAACACGTACAGTTTGTCAAGGTATCGGGAATAAAATTAACACTTAGTCATTCTCAATACAGTACATAGTGGTGATATAAATCTAGCCATGCCTATCACATGTGCAGATAAAAAACTATTTATGAGTAAGTGGATGCATGCTTGTATTCTGGAACCAAATAACAAGAGCAAATTGCAGATTCACTAAAGAACATCTCCCAATTACTGTATTATTTCAGGATAAGACCTGTGGCTGCAGTTCTAGACATCATCATATTGGAATGATTAACACGTCTGCAACAGATTAGAAACAATTATATGATGTTCTGTAATAACTAAGAGAGTGGTCCTTTCTGGCATGGAAGATCCACTGCTAATAAAATCATTTATGTTTCTGAATTCTTTCTTTCATCTAATTACCTTTAATTATATAATAAAAATCAAACGAACAGAAACAGAGTACAGACAATATGCAAAAATGTTAGTTTAGTTAGCAACATACTTACCTACTTTTTAATTCTTTCCTGCAGCTGATTGGGGGTAAGGTCAGGGCTGGGTCATTTGCATCATTAGGCCCCACTCTGGTGCGTTATAATGTGCCTCACGTACCTAGTGGGAAATTCACCACAGCACAGTACTACAGCTCCCTATAGCTAGCTCATGGTATTCTGTGTGACAGTACTACAGCTTCCTATAGCTGGCTCATGGTCATGGTATTCTGTGTCACAGTACTACAGCTCACTATAGCTGGCTCATGGTATTCTGTGTCACAGTATGACAGCTCCCTATAGCTGGCTCATGGTATTCTGTGTGACAGTACTACAGCTTCCTATAGCTGGCTCATGGTCATGGTATTCTGTGTCACAGTACTACAGCTCCCTATAGCTGGCTCATTGTATTCTGTGTCACAGTACTACAGCTCCCTATAGCTGGTTCATGGTCATGGTATTCTGTGTCACAGTACTACAGCTCCCTATAGCTGTCTCATGGTATTCTGTGTCACAGTACTACAACTCCCTATAATTGGCTTATGGTATTCTGTGTTACAGTACTACAGCTCCCTATAGCTGGCTCATGGTATTCTGTGTCACAGTACTACACCTCCCTATAGCTGGCTCGTGGTATTCTGTGTCACAGTACTACAGCTCCCTATAGCTGGCTCATGGTCATGGTATTCTGTGTCACAGTACTACAGCTCTTTGTGCAGTAGCTTCCTTCTGGTATTCCATGTCACAGCACTTTAGCTTCCCATAGCTGCCTTCTGGTATTGTATCACAGTACTACAGCTCCCTATAGTTGGCTCATGGTACTCCGTCTCACAATACTACAGCTCCTTATAGTTGGCTCATGGTTTTGTGTGTCACAGTACTACAGCTCCCTACAGCTGGCTCATGGTATTCAGTGTGACAGTACTACAGCGTCTTGTACAGTAGCTGCCTTCTGGTATTGTATCACAGTACTACAGCTCCCTATAGCTGCCTCCTGGTTTTCCATTTCCAGTTACTACAGCTCCACAATAACGGTTCCATGTCATTACATTACCACTATAATAGCCTCCTAGATCTTCATGTGATTATTCCAATGTAAAACAGAAACAAACAGAATTTGGAAAAACTGCGCTGTTTAACTGGCACCATGTAAGAATACACCTTCACACCAATTTAATTTTAGAAATGATGGTTCTTGTAAAGCATCAACATTTTTTAGAATATAAAAAGTTTTTATTCAGGTGGCCACCTTAGACTACAACAGTAATATTACACATAATAAAAGAACATGAAAATTAATAAATATATAGTACGTCTTAAAATATTAGTACTCTGCTTTGATCGGAATGCAAGGACACCTTGGAAGATAACTTGTCACTGGGACAGTGATATAAAGTCTTTATGTTTGGGTTTGCAACAAGTATAGCAGCTGTAGATAGGGATGTTTGAAAAAGTGACAGTCTGATCAATTACAAAAATGCCAGTTAGGCATGTCTCATCTGCGCCTCCGTGCGCTGCGGCTCCGGGTGGTAAGTGATGTTGAGTGTCCCTCCAGTACGGGTGCGGGGAGGGGAGCGGACCGGCTTGGATGGTATTTGGGTCTTAGCTCTTACCCTCTCCGGAACTCTCACCGATAGCTGTTACTGCCGGCAGTGCTTCTCTCACAAGGGCTGCGGTGATCAGTGGGAGTGCTCGGGAGCTATGGACCTGTGGTGGAAGGGTCCGGACTGGTCTCCCGGCTGGCACCTCACTGATAGCTGTTATTGCCAGCAGCGCTTCTCTCACAAGGGCTGCGGTGGTCAGTGAGAGTGCTCGGGAGCTGCGGACCTGTGATGATAGGGTCCGGGCTGGTCTCCCGGTAACTGTACCGTCACCCGTACACTTCTCAATGCCGCAGGAATGGCTGACGCTGGAGATGTTGAGGTTAGGCGCAGGTGTGTCAACCTTTTTTAAAAGTGTAGACTGATTTGCAAGTAATTTCTCCAAGGTATCTCTAGCTGGGGCTTCCTCTAACGCGTTTCGCCCCTAACAATGGGGGCTTTTTCAAAACTCTTTGAAATCAAATCAGTCTACACTTTGAAAAAAGTCGACACACCTGTGCCTAACCTCAACATCTCCAGCGTCAGCCATTCCTGCGGCATTGAGAACTCCGACGTGTACGGGTGACGGTGCAGTTACCGGGAGACCAGCCTGGCTTTATAAAATCTTTTTATATTCTAATAAATGTTGATGCTATACAAGAACCATCATTTCTAAAATTAAATTGGTGTGAAGGTGTATTCTTACATGGTGCCAGTTAAACAGCGCAGTTTTTCCAAATTCTGTTTGTTTCTGTTTCTTTCAGGCTACCTAACTTGACACACTTAAGAGTGCCCAAGATTGGGTTAGCTATAGTGTACATACACTTGTGCACTAAAAAAAACTGCAGCTAAATTGAAAATCTAATTATAATACTGATTCATTTATATTTGGATATATTCATATATACCTATTTCCATAGAAAAAAATTATATTTTTTTACAAGCGCCCTGACAGTGACTCTTTATTAAAGCGCCACCACAATACCCCCCCCCCCCCCTCCCTATTCCAATGTAAAAGCCACCTGGTGCCTTGTGTCTCAAGTCTATTGGTCATCCATTCATTTCTACAAAATTATAATTATATTTACAGTCCCAATACTATAATATGGAGACTTAGAAATTATGTAATTCATCAGATTCTCAAAAAAGCATTTTTCTTGGAACTTGAGTGATACTGTATGACATCCAGAGATGGGGTACAGCACCCCCTACAGTGCACAAGCTGCTGTTTCCATGGTCGCTTGTGCAGCAAATATACATTTTCTGATCCCCACTGCTGTGTCCTTCCTGCTGCTGCTTACCTCCTCTGCTTCTGTTGGTCTTCTCTCCATGGCCCTCGACATAAGTAGCAGGTGGCCTCTCTGGCTCTAGCAGTGCTGATCTCCATGTGGGTCCACCTCTCCAGGCTCCCCAGCATTAGTAGCAGAGTGATCTCACCTGCTGTATGTTGTTGCTTCTCCAACAATCCTGGAACACAGACTGGATGCCCTTTCTGGTGGGAAGCACCACATGCAACGCTGAACGGAAACACCCAAAGACGAAATGGGAAAGAGTGTCATACACATATACAAATTAAAAATAAAACATGAGTACTCTTGCCAGGTGTTATTTTGTCCTCCTGGTCCTTATTCCGGTATCTGCAATAGAACACGAAGATGCAGCTTACTGATTTAGTGCTGCTCCACTCCTCCTATACTTCCGGCCTTTACATTAACATAGGCAATGCTATGGGAAACATGGTGCAAATTTTGACAAAACAATGCAATACCACACAGGGCCTTGTGCCCTATTGCTGCCCAGGCCTATAGTCCACCTAACTAAAAACCCACACAATAGCTTTGGGCCTAGTACTTACTGTGCCCAAAGCCTATTGGTGCCTAACTAGGGGAACCAGTGCCTATAGGGCCTTGTGCCCTATGTGCCACAGCCTAGTGCTGTGGTCTAATGTCTCCAGATTCATGGATGACCACCCTCCCCTGTAGTATGGCAACCCATATGCCTCCCGGGCAAAGTGCCTGCCTATTGCATCCCATGCCTAAAGCCATATGATGCCCATTGGCCTTATGCCTACACCCCAGTGGTCTCAGAGGACTTTGGCTGAACCAAGCCTGAGTAAGCATTGCCCACTGCATGGTTTTTGCCAGAGGTGGGACAACTCCTACTACCTCTGGGCTTTCTGAAACCTTCACCTTCATGCTGGTAGCAGCTGGAATCCGGATTGAGGATTACAAGCTGGTTAGTGCCTGTAACAGAATAGCGAATGACAAGCTGATAGTGCTGTAATCTGGATATTGAATAGCACCTTAATAGCTGCTGGAAAAGGATAGTGGATGACAGGGGGCTTGGTAGCCACTTGAGCCAAATAGCTGCTTGGGACCAGATGGTGGTTATATGCAGGTATCAGCTGGAAGTCAGAAACAGGTGGCAGGTTCAGGAGCATAATAGCGATGAGCATCCATAACCAGGAGTCAGGTAGCAACATTGCTGAAGGCAACCTCTGAATCTGAGAGCAGGATATTTAAACCCACTGCCTAGAATTAATTGGATGATAGGACCAAAGGAAAACTGAAATGCCAGGCATGGACTTAAGATTTAAACAGTACTTAACAGGAGAACAAACAGCAAGCAGGTCACCAATGGGTTCTAGCTGATCTCAGCTTCAGATTGGAGTTTCCACAGGTGCTCAATCAGGAGGAAAGCAGTGCACAGTCTGCCCAGGATAAATGGTGCATAGGTGCACTCTGAATAGAACAGGGCTGGAAATGGTCAGAGAACATAGCAACTGAAGATGAAATGCTGACTGGTTATCATACCCTTCAACATGACTCATTCCATTAGGTACATAATTATCTGTTCCTGGACTTCTCTTTTAATTTATGATTTCCATCACATCAGATATACTAAATTAGTTAATTGATAAGAAAGGTGTTTCACCACAGGTGACTGCAATCCTAAACTAAGAGGAATGTCCAAGAGCAGAGCATTTTGTACCTAATGGAATAGGTCCGTTTGGAGGGCCTGCATTATCAGTGTAAAATAAACATGCCTAGTAAACAAGAAATAACCAGGTTCATGACAATTTCATCCTAGAAAATGATGCAACCTGATTTTGCTATGGACAAGATCACGTCTTTTCATTTTTATAAGCTTTAGTTAATTACCCCTCAGACTCTACATTTTGAACTTCTTCCCTCTAGAAGCTGAAATGTATTATTGTTGTCACTTACTCCTCCAATTGTACTAACTTGATCTAGTAATACTTTACTAAGGTTATTTTTTTTCTATTACATTTACTGCTGTTTTCTTTTGAAAATTATTGCTCTCACATTGAAAACACTACATAATGTACAGTGCGTTGTAACATTTTTACATGTTCCAAGCTGTGTGTCTGTTGAACAAATCCAAATCTTATATTCTTGTTACATACAGGTTGTTGTACTATTGTTTATACCATTTCTGGGTTTATTTGGATCTTAAATCTACTCCAATCCCTGTTTCTAGACAAAGTAGCCTCTCTCTCCTGTGACTCTGCTCATTGTTTGGGATCTTTAGTCTTGAAATTAACTGACCACTTTGCCGTTCTGCCTTTGAAGTCAATGGAACTTACAATTTATTTTTAATGGAGAGATTGGCCAAAATTGAAAAAATTTGTCCTATTGAAGACCTTAAGTAGTTCTCTACTAATTTTAATTCATTAAAGCTCAGTTCACAATATGCTAATGTTACAGGAATACTCAGGAAGATTCACACAGCTACTGTATATCAATATTAGGGCATGTCGAAGGTTCAAAATTTCCTCTGGTGTTGCTATGCTACAGTCTGGGAGGATACAGTAGAAACAATTTGAAAGCTTAGATCATTAGAGTACGTCATCACCAAGTCAGTAGCACATTTCTTCAGGTTATTTACTGGCATGTGAGAGGGCAGGCCCAGTAAGGAATTCAAAAGCAGTAGAGATTTCCTTCATGGGTTCACTGCCTGTTTTCTCAGTTGTTTCAATAAAGTTTATTAAGCTCTCATCCATGCTGCATTTTCATTCTGAAATCCTACCAAACAGTACTGTACTTGATTTTTTTCACACAGTTGTTCCTTCTGTGCAGTGACTGGAGAGCTGTCAAAGATAATAGAATAATATTTAGCCTCTTTTATTCTATTGATTATTTCTTGTCTCACTGTGTTACAAAGAGGTAAATGCATTCATTTTAGATGGTTGGGGAAAAATAGTTAACACTGCCTTTCTTATGTTTTTTTTTTTTTTTTTTTATATGACCTGCTAGTTCTGAATTGTATTGGCTAATTGCATTGAGGAAGTAAGTTGGGTTGGCTAAATGTCTCACATGAACTACAGTACGAAGAGCTAAATTGTTTGTGGCACTGAAGATTATTGCATGAAGATTTATTTTTAAAACTACTAACCACTTTTTTTCTGAAGCAATAGCAGTTAGAAGTCCATTTTCAACTCCATAACCTATCTTCACATTTATTTGTACAGTTCTCCAATCTGAAACATGCTGACAATGATCAGGCAAGTTTTCAAGGTTTTCTATTCTGGGATTCAAATGCCTCCAATCAGAAAAGCCTTTGTGAAGGTTTGCAATACTTGAAATGACCTTGACTTTTCTTCTGGGAAAGGGCACCCGCACACTCGCACGCGCACACGGGTCCACCAAGGCCAAGGTGGGGCACATGGAGGCATGTGGTGGGAAGGGGCCAGGGGGACACAGGGAAGCATGTGGTGGGAAGGGACCAGGGGACACATGGAGACATGTGGTGCGAAGGGGTCAGGGGGAAACATAGAGGCATATGGTGAGAAGGGGCCAGGGGGACACAGGGAAGCATGTGTTGGGAAGGGGCCAGCGGGACACATGGAGGCACGTGGTGGGAAGGGGTCAGGGAGACACATGGAGGCATGTGGTGGGAAGGGGCCAGAGGGACACTGGGAATCATGTGATGGGAAGGGCCCAGGGGGACACCTGGAGGCATGTGGTGGGAAGGGCCCATGGAGGACACATGGAGGTATGTGGTGTGATGGGGCCAGGGGGACACAGAGAGGCATGTGGTGGGAATGAACCAGGGGGACACATGGAGGCATGTGGTGGGAAGGGGTCAGGGGGACACATGGAGGTATGTGGTGAGAAGGGGCCAGGTGGATACAGGGAAGCATGTGGTGGGAAGGGCCCAGGGGGACACATGGATGCATGTAGTGGAGAGGGCCCAGGGGGAACACATGGAGGCATGTAGTGGGAAGGGACATGGGGACATAAGGAAGCATGTGGTGGGATGGGATCAGGGGGACACATGGAAATATGTGGTGGGAAGGGGCCAGGGGGACACAGGGAAGCATGTGGTGGGAAGGGACATAGGGAAAAACAGAGAGGAAATGTGTACAGGGCATTGTAGCAGAGCCGGCCTTAGGCATAGGCAAACTAGGCAATTGCCGTGGGCAGTTTGAATGCCTAGGGACACCAGCAGCTTCTGCTGATTAAAATGATATGCAGCATGCCTATATTCTGTGTGTGAGTGAGGCTTCTTTCTTTCTCCCCCTCTCTCCATATCTCTTTCTTTTTTTCTTTCTCTCTCTCCACCTTCTCTATATGGCCGTGTAGGATCCCTCACACAGCAGCAATGCGGAAAAAAAGGCCATAGGTTTGTATGGGGTTACGCCAGTTATAGCTAGCGTGACCCCCGCAATGAAGCCCCACCGGGAGCGGCTTTAGTGCATTTGAAAATGCGGTATATATATATATATATATATATGTCTCTTACCCCCATGTCTCACTTCATTTCTCCCTCTATCTCCCCATATCTTTCCCCTCTCTTTCTCTTTCCATGTCTGTCTTTCCCCCACATTTCTATCTTTTAATTCGCCATGTCTCTCTCTCTCTTCCCCCATGTCTCTCTCTGTCTCTATCCATCTCTCTCCATCTCATTCTCTCTCTCTCCATGTCACTATCTGCCCTATGTCTCGCTCTCTCCCCTATGTCTCTCTTTTTTTTCCAGACATCCCTTTCTCCACCGCACCCCTTCAGCGCACGTTGTCCATTTATGAAATAAGGCATGGAGGGCACAAAATTATAGTTCTCAGGGGGGCGCTGAACATCGTACCATTGGCCCTGTCTCCCACCCTGCATCCCCTTCTCAACCTACACCACCCCTCTCTGTGTCCCCTCTCCCACTATGCATCCCCCCTCACCCTGCATTCTCACCCACCCTGCGTCCCCTCTCTCCCTGTATCCCCCCTGTAACCCTGCATATGACAATGTCCTCCTCCCACTCAGCATCCGCCCTCTCTCCTGATACCGTTCTCCCACCCTGCATTTCTCTCCCATTCATTATTACAATAAACAATATGTGCCTCTCCCACCCAGCATTCCTGTATTTCCTCTGTCCCTCTCCCCAGTATGTCCTCCCCTCACCCGGTGCCTCTCTCCCATCCAGTATCCCAATTCCCAATATGACCTTCTCCCATTTTGTGTCCTCTCCCAACCAGCATCCACCTTCCTCGGTCTCTCTCCCCAATATATCCTCCCACCCTGCACCCTCTCCAATCCAGTGTCCCACTCCCCAATATCTCCTCATTCCGCCCTACATCCCCCCACTCACCCAATGCCCCTGCCCCCCCTCATTCTTGCCTCCACTACATGTCCTCCCTCTTTATCCAGTGTCTCTTAAGGATACGTCCCTTGCTTTTTCTGCCGTCCCTGTCCCTCTCTCTAACCATATTTCCCTGCTGTCCCTATGCCGCTGCTCTCACTCGCTGTCCCTTAATTTTGGCTCATACTGTGTGGCATAATGTAAATTTTGGCTCCTTCTGTGGGAATTATGCATCATAGTGGGTGTACATGGTGTGGTACATTACACTTAAGGCCAATGCCCCTTTTGTGTGACAACGCCCCCTTTGTCTGGCCACACCCCCTTTTGTTTGATCACGCCGCCTTTCCTGGAGCCTTCGGCGCGCACTAGGACCATCTTCGCTTATCCATACCCCCCACTTCATATTTTCCACTTCGAACACTGATGTGGTGTATAGTGTAAGTGGCATTACGGTGTGTGGAGTAATGTGTAAGGGGCATTTGACCCTTGATTGGCTAGGAATAATCCCCCTTGTACTTGGGTCTCAGAATCCCAAAGGATAAATATAGTATCAAGGGTACATCATGGAAACTACAGAGGAGGAAAGGAATTTAGGAGTCATCATTTCAGATAACTTAGGCAAGTGAGCAATGTAACAAAGCAATAGGAAGGCAAGTCAGATTATTGGTTGCATAGGGAGAGGAATCAGTAGCTGAAAAAAAAGAAGTAATAATGCCACAATATAAGTCATTGGTATGACCTCATATAGAATAGTGTGTTCAGTTCTGGATGTCATACAGTATTTCCAAAAGTATAGAAATACATTAGAGACTGTACAAACGACAGCTAAAATGGTCCTACTGTACATCACAAAACTTACCAGGAAAGACTCAAATATCTTAATTTGTATAGTATGAAGCAGAGAAGGGAATAGGGGGGATATGATAGAAACTTTTATATATACTGTATATGTTCCAAGTGTGGTTTTATTGCTGCGGGGAATTATTGTGCATTTATATTTTTATGAGGAAGGCACCGGGGCACTTTACTATTTATCTATAAGTGCCGAACAAAGCTATGGTTATATATATATATATATATATATATATATTTAAATCTACATACAGATTGTGGTAGATGCTCAAATTAGTTCAGCAATACCATTCAGGTGCATGCAAGGGAGGGGTTAATACTGAGTAAGTAAAACAAGACATTGGTTCCCCCAGCACACGGAATGGTATTAGTAACCAATCTTGAGCACTGCATACAGTAATAATAGAATTCAGAGATATTGGTTACATATACCTGCGCAGGTGTATGATATGCCCCCAAGCCACATCAAGGCTTCTCTGTATATTGGGGGTCCCTAACGCTATATCTAGGTGCAGGGTGTGGCACCCCAAAAACTATCATCAGCTAGAAAGTCCAGTGCGGCACGCCAGTGAGATACTATAGTGTTAATAAGTGATAGGAAGCCGAAGCTATATATATATATATATATATATAGAGAGAAAAAGATAAAATAAAAAATGAAATGTAATTAAAATGAGAGAGATAGTGTTAGTGAGGGAAAAGTGTTAATAGAATGTAAGGGCGTGCCGAACTAAAGCCACCCAGCCCAACCAGTCCAGGGGCACCGCACCCCACACCACCGTTACCCTAAATTGGGTCTATGATTAACCAGCAAGGAGCCACATGATAATGGCTCCTTACTTCATATATCTGAACTAAGAGCTACCTAAACTGTGGCCCTCCTATTAATCTGGAGCTACAAGCATCATATGCTCTGACATACATAATGCCTGGAGAGCAACAGCTTGTCTAACTGTTGTATAAAATACTGCTTAGGCAACATGTGCACTTTCCAGCATAAACTCATTTGCGCAATGTTGGTATGGCAACATTTTTATGAAATTCCTTTGATTTGTTTAAAAAGCTTCCCTGCTGCTCTGTGAACAATACACTTGTGAAGAACTAGAACAGCAATGTTTCTCAAATATGCGTAGGTGTAAATACACTGTCATAGAGATTTACATTATTATTCTCCTTGAAATCAGATTCAGAAGGTTGAATTCGCAGAGGTTGTTTTGATAAACATACATGTTCCTTTGATGAGATGTGTTATATTAGATTCAAGATCTCTTGTTCCTGCGACACCATTTTACGCAGTTTCAAACACAGTATGAATCAATATCATCGGAATGATTTGAGAAATCACAAGTTAAAAGCAAAAACACCACTGTGCAATTTCCGGAATATTAAGATACTGTATGACGTATGCTCAGGAGAATAATCCTTTATTATTCTTTCCTTGCCAGGTGGCTTGTAGATATGCAATAATGTGCAGACTCACTGCATTAGGGGCTCATGTAAGGGAGTGTCCCTCATTTACAGATGATCACAGAACCTCTTTTGCCATTAATGAGTTTTATGCTTGATCACAAATAACCATGTATAAAAATATTCACACAAATAAAATGCAAACTTTAAATAAAGAAAGTCCCAATGTCCAGGATGGTATTTTCTAAATATGCAGTATCTGTGCTTTACACTCAATGATTATGGCTGGGGAGCAGTGGCAGCGACCAACATTTTGTTGACCCTGAAATAATCATCTCACAGAAACGTCCCTTTCAATAATCACCTCACAGATCTCTCAATACCCCCTCTCTTCAATATACACCTGACAGCACACACTGCTCAGCTCCAGCAAAATGACCTTACTAGTTGCATCCTTCTGACAGCCTCTTCCCTGTGATGCCTAGGAATGCCACAAAGAGAAGTTCTGCAGATTGTTGGGAATTTTAGTTTAAAAATCATACATGTTTTACACTGTAAGGTAAAAATATAGAGTTAAACTCAGGGCCGTCAAGAGGCATGCTGGGCCCCGTTAAAATTTTGGGGTGACATTTCTGCACATGCATACCTCCCAACATGACCCATTCCAGGCAGGATAAAATGCTCTGCTCCTGGACTTCCTTGCCAGTTGCAGAGGTGGGACTGCACCACTGTCGCAAACTCAAATAGGGGAGCCACACCTGCCAGTCAGTCCGGACTGTGGTGTTTGGGGTGGCAGTTGGTGTGGCTCCCCTATCTGAATTTTGCCTACAATGGCAGAACTCACTGTGATTTCTATAACTGAGTTTCAATGACATCCTCGAATAAATTGAAAATATATATAACAAAAAAGTTTTTACAAAAATTAAATCAAAGAGAAATTATATTAATAATATTTAAATTCTGCCAATTAGTAATACCAATAAATGATAAAAATTACACCCAGGGAATGAATAACCTTGTGAATCACTATACACAATATAAAATGCAAATTCACATTCTATGTTAATAATATGAAATAACTGAAGTACTCACGTTTTACAGATCTGCATTATAATTAAAACCAATAAACATTCTAATATTATAAATACAAGAGCAATAACTAAAAAACCTTTAACAATAATGTTTTCAACAGACGGTCAACTTAGTAACCAGCCGGTAAAATAGAAAATACAGAAAAAAATCCATAATGCTTTAAATACGGCACACATGAAGTGTGGCCATCACCTGCAGGGTAAGTGTAGCAATTGTGCAATTAGTCTGCCTGGGACGTAGTCATAATCTTAACATTTATAACGACATTCATAATGTTGACACCACAGGGTCAATAGTTATATCGGCATTATTGAAATGTCAAATATGAACAACATTGGCATCTGCAGAATGTGGACATGCGTAATGTTGACATTCTGCAGGAAGTGGATGGTTAGGGTTTCTGAGGTTTGGTTTAGGAGTATCCCTGGAATTAGGCCTGGGATTAGTGGCAGCAATCCCAGTATGTTGAGATTAGTGATACCACAGAGTGCTCCACAACAGCGCAGCTAGTGCTACCTTGGCAGCATTGGGCATCTCTGGTGGCTCAGACACAGCCTGGGCTGTGACCTATAAATTTAGTTTGTTTTCCTATGCGAACCAATGTATATGTACCTACTGCAGATGAGTGTGCTTGCTGCCAAGGGCTAGTACACATTTGGTGTTCTTGGGTCTTGAGTGTGCTATTGGCCAAGTCAGCTTAGATACTGTAGGTGCTTGCTCACCTCTTTCCTGTTTCTCTAATATGCAGTTCAGAGGTTTGTTGCCTGTGGGGGATCGGTGTCCTTGTGAGGTATCTGGCATTGTTGGATAATGCAATCTGGTGGGCAGAAGTGTACCATGAATAATGGCTAAGGGTTGGATTCCCTAGCTAGTGTCAGATACTTGGTGGTGGCGGTGTGGTGGTGGTGGTGGTGAGGGGGGGGGGGTATGGGGGTAATAGACTAGGCCTACTCACTGCCACAAGCAGTTCTGTATCTACCAGAAGTACAGAGGATATCAGCGCTGGACCTAGAAGACCATTCTATACCAGGTAAATTACCACTAGACCACCAGGATGTTTTGTTGACATCCTATTCATGTCACTGTTTCATCAATGTTGACATGGTTATTTATTATTTCTTAATACAGCGCACCAATGTCGACATGCCATTATAAATGTTGTAAAAGTATACCATTCCTATCTGATTTTACTCAAAAACAACAGAATTGCGATACACATCATGTAGGTGAAGTCACAAAAAACGAATACATCCATGGAGTGAAAATAAGGACAATACCATATGTGAGTTGTTCCTATTTGGAGAAGTGTGTTTAGTTTTAGTATGTGATTTCTATTGATTGACAAATGGCTGTAATTATTATCATATGGCAAGGCACTGAATTAATGTTTTTTTCAAAATGGCGTTTCTTTAATGGGTGTGAGGTGTGCGTCAAAGGAGGACCCTGGGTCAAGGGAGGACCCGCAATTTTTCTGTGGCAGGGACCGTTATCTTTAGTGGATACACCATATAAGAAATATATCATGTTGAAATTGGTGTGCTGTCAAAAGACAACAAACCCCCCCCCCCCACACACACACACACACCCAACCAGGTGCTAACTAATGAGCCTCTTGTATTTTTATCTATTCTTCTATTTTTTCACATTGACCTACTTTATACCTGGAATTGTATGAAAATGGCAAGGCATGGTAGACAGATTCATGGTTTTAAAGACAAAGCATATGGTAACTACAGTATAACTTAATTACAGCAAACAATCTATTTCAAACCAAAAATAAGTTTAGATATGAAACAACAAGAAAAAAGTTTCTTCAACAGATAGAGAATGTCTGTATTAAACGCATGCAAACATTTTTGTCCTCGAAGATGATTAGCTTCCTTGGCTGCGGCGTGCAATAATGTAAGTAATGTAATAAGGCTTCCGCAGCATCAATACCAGTTTTGCTAGTATTTATACAATGCACCAGTCAATTGACTAACTTGATTTAAGCAAGACATTTTAAGTGTATGGTAATCATATCCCATATTGCAGTTGGATGAAATTCAAAGATATAACAAGATACTTCAAAGCAGCATTGCGTTTAATTGCAAGAGAAGACAAGCAACATTAGAAAGAAGGTCATCATCATAGTCATAGATCAGAGCAATCTTTGTTACACTATTCTTAAATATGCCAAAAATACTGTTTGTGGAGCATACTGTACAAGTGGCACTTTCTTTCAGCATTAGTTTCTGCAGCAGTACAATTGTATCAGATATACTCCATTCACACCAAAATCCCCGGTTTGATATAAGATTTGAAACATGGTTGCAATCCGGGTCAGACGCAGAACAGAGCCCATTCACAATTACGGGTCCCATTCCAGTTCTTCCTGTGTTTGCGCTGTCTACACTGCTCTTGAGTGAAATGATAACTGTTCTGTGTGTGCTTGAAGATGACAGCATCTCTAAGCGCTGGGGAGTTGGCTTTTCCTATGTTGTAAACAGACCTACAATATGTCAGACGAACTGAACTATTCACACTGCCACTTACCCCGGGACCTTCCTGGGAGCAGCACTGCTCCCTACCTGGTTGGATTCCAGGGCACTGAATCCTGCTTACCTAGCCGGACACTGAACCCTGCTTACCTAGCAGTTAATCGGAAAATAGACTGGGTAGAAGTGGCAGTGTGAAAGTGGTAGTACATACATAACTGCTGATCTTTTAAAGCTTAATTAGACAATCATTTTAAACATATCTACATTTTATTTATATATGTGTGTATATATATATATATGAGATAAAATATATATACAGTATATATGAGAGAAAAGGACAAACTAAGAGATGGGAGAACCCTACAGCACCAGGTATGGTGGTGTGGTGGGGTGGGATCAAGGCTGGTGTGACTATTCTTTAACTCTGACCATGCTATCAGTTAATGCAGTGATTTTTAACCTTTTTACCTTGCGGCACACTAAATAAGATTGTAAAACACCATGAGATCCTCACAGGGCAAAACACAGTGGCCCCCACAGGAAAAAAAAAAAACCTATTGGCCCCCATAGAAAAAAACAATCACACTGGTCCCCACAGGTAACAAAAATAAAATACATTGGCCCTTTATATGAAAAGAAGAGACCAGTAAATAATAGTTAAACTGTAAACTGGTTTGGGCCTCTCTAGATCTGGGGGCCACACTTGAGAACAGCTCAAGGCACACTAGCGTGCCACGGCACAGTAGTTGAAAAACGCGGAGTTAATGTATAAGCATCTGTAAATAAAACTACACTGAATTATGCAGTACAAGTAATACAAACAATGTTGTGGTATAATCTAGGCAGATTTGAGTTTGTACAATGTCTTGATATTAGATATTATTTTTGTGTTATATTGCCGTTATATAGGCTTTCAGTTTTGCTTAGACTTTAGAAGAAACAGCATACAGCCCATTATTCCATTTGAGCATTTTCTGCTGTACTGAAGCCATAGAGCTAACATACATAACTATATATACTTTCTGTACATCATTTCATTTAAGGTTTGTTTCTAGGAACTCACTTGCTTTGCAATCTTTGGACCTCGTGTTGATTAAAAAAATTACTCGTGTGTTCGTCATGCTTTTGTCACATTTCTGTATACGGATATATAGATGCTAGTGCACATTGGGCCTTTTCTGCTGCTGGCTTAATCATCTTGCTGCTGTTGATAAATAAACCCTTTAATATCAACTGACCTGTTTTTCTGAACTAGAACATAAATGGCACAATCACTAATGACCCAGAGGTTTTTGATATATTAGCTCATTGATTGCAACGTGAAGCTTACAGGATTGTGTTGCTAGAGACAAATCTTTAGTTTTAACAAAGAAAATGGCTGTATAGTGTATAACTGTTTGTTTATTAGTGATTATCCTATTTCATCCATGCTTAGCAATGAAACAGTTCAGAATTGAGATGGAACTAATGCTGAAATACTGTACACATAACCCTATTATATAACCTTAATAGTTCTCTAGAAATATATCTAAAAAAATGAAAACGAAATAAAAATGTTCAAACGTACACAAAAAACATTATTATTAGAGGTCTGGGCTTATCCACATTCAAACAAGATGCAATGCAGGAGTGGTACGGTACTATAAATAATTAGCATTCTGTAAAAATGAATAACACCAAGTTATATAATGTATCCAGTTGATCTGCATAGTCTAGGGCCCTTATTCGGATCTTATCGCAGTAAAATTTGTTCTCAAAATAGGCAAAACCATATGCACTGCAGGTGGGCCAGATGTAACATGTGCAGAGAGAGTTAAATTTGGGTGGGGTGTGTTGAAACTGAAATCTAAATTGCAGTGTAAACATAATGCAGCCAGTATTTATCCTGCACAGAAACAAAATAACTCACACAAATCTAACTCTCTCTTTACAAGTTACATCTGCCCCACCTGCTGTGCACATGGTTTTTACCGTTTTGAGAACAATTTTGTACTGCGCATGTCGACCTTTTGCTGTTGACCTACTGACTGACCTACTAGCCTTCTAGGAAGCCGACACGCGTAGGAGAATTTCACCTCCAACACCATTTTTTCCAGCAACTACCCCATCCCCCTAAGTCTCCTCCCGGCCGGGAGTAGAGCGCACAGGAGCCGGCAGGATAGTGACGCCGGGTGACGGTGAAACCCCGCGCCGCAACCCGGAAGTGACATCCCGCTCAGGCACTGTGGAGCCGGGCTCGCCATTTAGCCACAGCGCTGAACGAGCCCCGGCAAGAAGGACTTCACAAGCGGACAGAAGAGCCAGGACCCAGAGGAAGTTTGCAGCGGTGAACACAGGTGAGAGGTGCACTGCGGAGGGGACGGGATGCCAGTCCCTCTGCACAACCACCCCTGTGCACTCACCCACCCCCATTTGACTGTGTTCTTTCTCTCTCCCCCCACGTCTGGACTGTGAACTCAACCCCATCCCGCTGCCCAGCAGCCCACTATACCCATCCCGCTGCCCAGCAGCCCAGTATACCCCACCCCCACCTTGCATACCTTTGGCAGTACTGTTGTGTGTTATCACAATAAATCAATCTACTGGTTGCATATACAGACTATTTTCGTTACTACCAATCCGTGTAGCACACATTGTACATTTCATGTTTTTCTGGTTATGGTTATCCATATTTCCCTCGTGTACACCACCACACTTCAATCCTGTCACCACTGTTACTTTCGTGCAGTTCAGCATTATATTTGTACCATATACCAATATTTGTATCTACGTGCACATCAGAATTAATATATACCAGCCACTACCATTCTTGAGCGCAGGTTACCACCCCCTCTTGTATATTATATAAATACATGTAATTAATAAACAAGAAAAATTAATGAGTTGCGTAATACATTAAAACTTCATTAATGATAGCAATGTTTACAGAGACATAAGAAGTGCAAGATAATGTGTTACCCACAATCCTTAATTCATGTAAATATAATACATTACTATTATGAGACATCTCTAATATAATATTACACACAGGAGGTGGGTGGGAAGAGGGGATTTAATAAAGTTTAATTGTATTTGTGGTCTTAAAGCTGCCACAAATCGGCAATTATTTTGCCTCCCGGGACAGAATTAGTCATACACTGTAGGCCTGGATTTGTAAACTACCACCGTCAATATGCTTTGCCAGATAGAAAATAGCTGATAACTGGTATTTTATGCTGTGAATTGTAGTTTCACAACACCTGGGGCCAGATGCACCAGGCTTCAAATAGAAATAAAGGGTCCAATTCAGACCTGATTGTTTGGGCCTGAATTTCAGCCCCTTCCCCGATGTTCGAGGTTTGCGCATGTGCATGCACGATTATGCGCATGAGCAAACCCTTGGAGTGAATGGCTCCAGGATGGGTGGGCAGGGGACAGCAGCAGTGGAACAGCCAGTGTTTTATGGGCAGCCCCAGAAAACCACTGGCCATTCCCCTGCTAACGCAGGCCATCTGAAGGCTGGAAAATCATTTGGTGGTGAGCGACCATCAAACTATTTCTCTACCTATTTCTCTATCCTGAGGGGATTCGCGCAGCGGGGACATACAGTATGAACAGGAAGCGGGCGGCTTTTAACTTTTCGCTAGGCTACGAATACATGCAGCCTAGTGATCAGGTCTGAATAATGCCCAAAGTGCAGAGTGATAAAAAAAAACAGCCAATCAGCTCCTCAGGCTGGGTTTGAAAAAATGACAGTTAGGGGCTGGTTGTTTATCACTCTCCACGTTATAACTTTTTGAAGCTTGGTGCATCTGGCCAGAGGAGAGCCACAGGTTCTCTAAGACTAATTCAGTGGTATCAAAACCATTACGTCCTATAAAACCTCTGTAATATACATAAACTGCCTCTCGCATACATACTGTACAAACATATACAGTACAGTAATTTCTCACATATATTTGTTCCTACTTACATACACTGCCTCTCACATATATACAGTACATATATTTACACATACATACATATGCACCTACAGCACATACTGTACATATCTGCTCTCATTCATTCATACACTGACTCCATACAAATACTGTATACTGTACATCCCACCAGCACCTTCCCCAGGGCAATGACCAAAGGCAGCCACTATTCAGGGCATCAATTAACGACAGCGAAATACATCTTACCGCTGAGTGTGTGTGTGTGTGTGTGTGTCGGGGGGGGGGGGGGCTGCAGATGCCCTCTATTGTATGTGCCAGGGGGAGAAAAGAGGCAGCTTCCTATTGCTTCTTCCTGATGGCTCAGCACTGCTGCCATGGCAGGGTGGTGGTCAGAGGGAAGAGGAGCAGCAGCCTCCCATTGCTTTCTCCGGCTGGCTCAGCACTGCTGCCATGGCAGGGTGGTGGTCAGAGGGAAGAGGAGAGGCAGCTTCCCGTTGATTTCTCCGGCTGGCTCAGCACTGCTGCCATGGCAGGGTGGTGGTCAGAGGGAAGAGGAGAGGCAGCTTCCCGTTGCTTTCTCTGGCTGGCTCAGCACTGCTGCCATGGCAGGGTGGTGGTCAGAGGGAAGAGAAGAGGCGACTTAGCATTGCTTTCTCCGGCTGGCTCAGCACTGCTGCCATGGCAGGGTGGTGGTCAGAGGGAAGAGGAGAGGCAGCTTCCCATTGCTTTCTCCAGCTGGCTCATCACTGCTGCCATGGCAGGGTGATGGTCAAAGGGAAGAGGAGAGGCAGCAACTTCCTATTGCTTTCTCCGGCTGGCTCAGCACTGCTGCCACGGCAGGGTGGTGGTCAGAGGGAAGAGGAGAGGCAGCTTCCCATTGCTTCCTCCGGCTGGCTCAGCACTGCTGCCATGGCAGGGTGATGGTCAGAGGGAAGAGGAGAGGCAGCTTCCCATTGCTTCCTCCTGCTGGCTCAGCACTGCTGCCATGGCAGGGTGGTGGTCAGACGGAAGAGGAGAGGCAGCTTCCCGTTGCTTTCTCCGGCTGGCTCAGCACTGCTGCCATGGCAGGGTGGTGGTCAGAGGGAAGAGGACAGGCAGCTTCCCATTGCTTCCTCCTGCTGGCTCAGCACTGCTGCCATGGCAGGGTGGTGGTCAGAGGGAAGAGGAGAGGCAGCTTCCCATTGCTTCCTCCTGCTGGCTCAGCACTGCTGCCATGGCAGGGTGGTCAGAGGGAAGAGGAGAGGCAGCTTCCCTTTGCTTTCTCCGGCTGGCTCAGCACTGCTGCCATGGCAGGGTGGTGGTCAGAGGGAAGAGGAGAGGCAGCTTCCCACTGCTGCTGGCTGTTTCACTTTCAGTGTGGCTGCCAGTGGTGGTGAGGGTCAGAGGAAAGGCACCTTCCTGCTGCTGCAGTCATCTGGCTCAGCATTGCTGTCAGCTGGGGAGGGTGATCGGAAAATGTAAAAATAAAATAAAAATAGCATTCTGCAGTGTGGTGGCTTGCTTGACCCAGGGGTCAAGTGCACCCCCTGCACCTTTCGTAGTTACACCACTGCTCAAACTCTGTTAATTTTTCCCCTCTGATCACTTTAAGATTGCTGTAAATGCATTTATTTATTACCATTTATATAGCAGACATATTCTGCAGTGCTTTATAGAGATTATTTGCCCATTCACATCAGTGCCTGCCCCAGGGGAGCTTACAATGTATTCTTCTTCTGTATTATTATTACTATTTATCAAGAGATTACCATCCATATATAATAACATTATTGACTTGAAATAATCTTTTAGGTACTAGCTTATTATCAGGGCGCCGTACAGATCGCATGCGATGCGAAGCAATAGTGCTTGTTAAATTTCACAGCACCCCTGGCCGTGGATCGCATCGCAAATCGCATGTGATCACATGCGATTTTATCACGTGCGATGTGATTTAGCACACCCCCCACTATCCTCGCCGATGCCATGCAATGCGATTTAGCACACCCCCCACTATCCTCGCCGATGCCATGCAATGCGATTTAGCACACCCCCACTATCCACGTCACCCCGAAGTGTGGCGAGTGTAGTGAGCCCCGCGAGGGGATGCGGAAAGTGTCCTCCCGACCTTTTCATACCCCCACTATCCACGTCGGCATGAAGTTGATTTATGAGAAAAATAAAGAAAAATAAAGAAAATAAAAAAATAAGAAAAATTATAATATACAAATTGGGGAGGGGGTTAGTTTGTATATTTGTATGGTGGTCTTTTCACCGTCATGGCGTTCCCAGATAAGTTTGTCTTTGTGGTTTCACTGCAGTATCGCTGTAAGGGGATTCCTAGCAGGGGTTCAGATAAAAATAATCACCAATGCTCTGTTCTGTGCAGCCGGTGATGGTTGTAGAAATGCAGTGTGCAAGCATGTAATCTCTTCAGTGCAGGGAGGGAGGATGGGAGCCGGGGGCTGGACAGTCAATAGTGGAGCACAGGACCCCCCCCAATGGGGGTTGCAGCACATGGCCATGCCCCCTCCACCCAAGGCCATGTCCACCCTCCCCTTAGCTCTTCCCTTTCCGGACCGGCCGTGTCTTCAGCGCAGCAGGTCCCGATTTGCAGTGGCGGATTCAGAGGGGGGGCACCCGGGCACGTGCCCCCTGTCATTTTGTAGCTGAGGACCAGGGCTTTCCAACGAGCCCAGCCCCGTGTCTCTAGCCCCCCGGGAACCAGAGATATCGCCTGGCAAAGCTGTAACGTTTTTTCCCCATAGGATAATATGGGACCCGTCAATTCCGACCCCCACCCGGTTCCGACGGCTGCCAGTTCCCCCCCTGGCATCACAGAAGCTTGTAGTTGATCTCATTCAATTCCAAATCGCTGGGCATTCAATATGATACCAGGCTGGTCCATATCAGTCAATCGGTTCCAGAGATATTACGTGTAAACTAATTATTTTATTTTTGAAATGTTATTTCATGGCTGTTCATGTTCTTTGAGGGCAGATTACTCTGGAACCAAACGTTCCAGTTTCACTGGACCAAAATCATTCAAAGCCCACTCAAAAGTTCTTCAATATGATACTTGTCTCATGTAAATGGATCAGTTGGTTCCGAAGATATAGCCGGTTAAATAAGATAACTGGTTAAAGGGAGGGGGGGTGGTTTTCTCTCCCCCTAACACCAGAAAATGCAGGGACTAGGCTGGTGTAAAAGGGGCCAACCTGGGAATGCATTTTCTGGTGTGAAAGGGGTATTATTTCAAATAGCCGGGACCTGCAGTGCTCTGAATACAGCCAGGCTCTGCCACTGGCAGTGGCTATCACTTCTGCCTGGCGGCGGCTGTCTCCCATTTACCGCGAGCATGTATTCCCCTTGGCAATGAGCATGTAATCCCACATGGCAATGAGCATGGAACCTCTGGCAATGAGCATGGAACCGTTGTCAATGAGCATGTAGATAAGCAGCACTTATGTAGCATAATTTTTAATAGGCATTATGGTGTTTGACATAATGGATATAATGGCGTGTAACTTAACGTGTAATGGACATTATGGTGTAAATGTTTAATGCGCACCTTTGGTGGACAATGTTCCTGTTTATGAAACGTATTGTGAATTTTGGCTTAATCTGTGTGGCATTATGTGAATTCTGTCTCAATCCGTGTGGCATTATGTGAATTTTGGCTCAATCCGTGTGGCTTTATGTGAATTTTGTCACAATCCGTGTGGCATTATGTGAATTTTGGCTTAATATGTGTGGCATTATGTAAATTTTGACTCAATCCGTGTGGCATTATGTGAATTTTGGCTCAATCCATGTGGCATTATGTGAATTTTGACACAATCCGTGTGTTTTTGGCTCAATCCGTGTGGCATTATGTGAATTTTGACACAATCCATGTGGCACTATTTGAATTTTGGCTCAATCCATGTGGCATTATGTGAATTTTGGCTCAATCCGTGTGGCTTGATGTGAATTTTGACACAATCCATGTGGCATTATGTGAATTTTGGCTCATTCCATTTGGCATCATGTGTAAGGGGCAAGTATAATGGGGTCTAGTATTTTGTTGCATAATGTGTAGAAGTTGTATATGGTGTTGTACACTACACTCAAGGACAGTTGAGTGGCCACACCCCATTTTCCGGAGCGTGCCTTCGGCGTGCGCACAACTACATCCTTCACTTTTGTCACCATGGTGGGCCTGCGTACTTTAAATGCCAGGGCCTATTTTTAATCCCATTACCACCCTCTCTCTGCCGCTCTCTTAGCATGTACACTGGCACCAATAACACCGCCCCTCCCCCACCTAAACCCTCTTTTATCATGGTGCCCCCCCTGTCATTTTATCCTGGATCCGCCCCTGCCGATTTGCGTAGGGCAAAAGTTGGGAGGTATGCATAGCTAGTAGTTAAGATGGATTTATCTGCAGGGGAGCCAGTTTACAGGTGGCTAGCGTCCTGTCTCATGTGCGTAGTGGTATATCTGCCACTGTGAACTACTTTCACTGAGTTCTCTGAGACAACTTTTCTCCAAGATCACTACCTGACTTGCCCATGGTCTCTAAGACATTGCCTGAGCAGAACCTGCACATATCAGTCTGAGCTAAACATTCTGCCCTGGCCTCTGGACCCAAGAGCATTCTTGCTGTTTCTTACTCTGCTGTATTTAAAAATGCTGAATTTGAGACTAGACATTCATGTCAGTATTTTAAAAACAATTAGGCCACAGTTTAGCGCTGACCTGTATGTCACCGATCTTCACCCTATTCAAGAATAATTTATGTTTTTCATGATGTACAAATTTGCTCTTTGATTGCAGAACAACATTCCATAGTCAGGCATCTGTATTGCATCCACATATTGATTGAGAGAGGATGACCTTTAAGCCATATTTCTTAAACCTTTCCATATAGAAATGACATTCCGTTACCAAAGTCACCTGCTTTTTATTGCTTTTCTGATTGTCCCAGGACAGCAAAAGACAAACTGACATTTGTGTAATACCAACAAGATACCATTCCTTTATACATTTACACAATATACAGTATATCTATATGGGATACGGTCATATGGTCTACGGCATGTTGGTCGACAAGCATTGGGTCGACACCATTAGGTCGACATGGAGATAGGTCGACATGGGTCTAGGTTGACATGGGTCAAGGTCGACAGGTCATTAGGTCGACAGTCAAAAGGTCGACATGGGGTTTTTCACTGTTTTTTGAGCCGACAGGCGGTATTTCATGCCCTACCATCCACTAGGGCTTGGTGTGAGAATAAAATGGTGTGCCGAGCGCAGTGAGGTACCGTGCCCGGTACCAAGCATTGTGAGCGCAGCACTTAAAACGGTGTCCATGTCGACTGTGTCGACATTTGGGTAAAAAAAGTGAAATGTTTACCATTTTGTAGCTGAGGACCAGGGCTTTCCAACGAGCCCAGCCCCGTGTCTCTAGCCCCCCGGGAACCAGAGATATCGCCTGGCAAAGCTGTAACGTTTTTTCCCCATAGGATAATATGGGACCCGTCAATTCCGACCCCCACCCGGTTCCGACGGCTGCCAGTTCCCCCCCTGGCATCACAGAAGCTTGTAGTTGATCTCATTCAATTCCAAATCGCTGGGCATTCAATATGATACCAGGCTGGTCCATATCAGTCAATCGGTTCCAGAGATATTACGTGTAAACTAATTATTTTATTTTTGAAATGTTATTTCATGGCTGTTCATGTTCTTTGAGGGCAGATTACTCTGGAACCAAACGTTCCAGTTTCACTGGACCAAAATCATTCAAAGCCCACTCAAAAGTTCTTCAATATGATACTTGTCTCATGTAAATGGATCAGTTGGTTCCGAAGATATAGCCGGTTAAATAAGATAACTGGTTAAAGGGGGGGGGGGTGGTTTTCTCTCCCCCTAACACCAGAAAATGCAGGGACTAGGCTGGTGTAAAAGGGGCCAACCTGGGAATGCATTTTCTGGTGTGAAAGGGGTATTATTTCAAATAGCCGGGACCTGCAGTGCTCTGAATACAGCCAGGCTCTGCCACTGGCAGTGGCTATCACTTCTGCCTGGCGGCGGCTGTCTCCCATTTACCGCGAGCATGTATTCCCCTTGGCAATGAGCATGTAATCCCACATGGCAATGAGCATGGAACCTCTGGCAATGAGCATGGAACCGTTGTCAATGAGCATGTAGATAAGCAGCACTTATGTAGCATAATTTTTAATAGGCATTATGGTGTTTGACATAATGGATATAATGGCGTGTAACTTAACGTGTAATGGACATTATGGTGTAAATGTTTAATGCGCACCTTTGGTGGACAATGTTCCTGTTTATGAAACGTATTGTGAATTTTGGCTTAATCTGTGTGGCATTATGTGAATTCTGTCTCAATCCGTGTGGCATTATGTGAATTTTGGCTCAATCCGTGTGGCTTTATGTGAATTTTGTCACAATCCGTGTGGCATTATGTGAATTTTGGCTTAATATGTGTGGCATTATGTAAATTTTGACTCAATCCGTGTGGCATTATGTGAATTTTGGCTCAATCCATGTGGCATTATGTGAATTTTGACACAATCCGTGTGTTTTTGGCTCAATCCGTGTGGCATTATGTGAATTTTGACACAATCCATGTGGCACTATTTGAATTTTGGCTCAATCCATGTGGCATTATGTGAATTTTGGCTCAATCCGTGTGGCTTGATGTGAATTTTGACACAATCCATGTGGCATTATGTGAATTTTGGCTCATTCCATTTGGCATCATGTGTAAGGGGCAAGTATAATGGGGTCTAGTATTTTGTTGCATAATGTGTAGAAGTTGTATATGGTGTTGTACACTACACTCAAGGACAGTTGAGTGGCCACACCCCATTTTCCGGAGCGTGCCTTCGGCGTGCGCACAACTACATCCTTCACTTTTGTCACCATGGTGGGCCTGCGTACTTTAAATGCCAGGGCCTATTTTTAATCCCATTACCACCCTCTCTCTGCCGCTCTCTTAGCATGTACACTGGCACCAATAACACCGCCCCTCCCCCACCTAAACCCTCTTTTATCATGGTGCCCCCCCCTGTCATTTTATCCTGGATCCGCCCCTGCCGATTTGCGTAGGGCAAAAGTTGGGAGGTATGCATAGCTAGTAGTTAAGATGGATTTATCTGCAGGGGAGCCAGTTTACAGGTGGCTAGCGTCCTGTCTCATGTGCGTAGTGGTATATCTGCCACTGTGAACTACTTTCACTGAGTTCTCTGAGACAACTTTTCTCCAAGATCACTACCTGACTTGCCTATGGTCTCTAAGACATTGCCTGAGCAGAACCTGCACATATCAGTCTGAGCTAAACATTCTGCCCTGGCCTCTGGACCCAAGAGCATTCTTGCTGTTTCTTACTCTGCTGTATTTAAAAATGCTGAATTTGAGACTAGACATTCATGTCAGTATTTTAAAAACAATTAGGCCACAGTTTAGCGCTGACCTGTATGTCACCGATCTTCACCCTATTCAAGAATAATTTATGTTTTTCATGATGTACAAATTTGCTCTTTGATTGCAGAACAACATTCCATAGTCAGGCATCTGTATTGCATCCACATATTGATTGAGAGAGGATGACCTTTAAGCCATATTTCTTAAACCTTTCCATATAGAAATGACATTCCGTTACCAAAGTCACCTGCTTTTTATTGCTTTTCTGATTGTCCCAGGACAGCAAAAGACAAACTGACATTTGTGTAATACCAACAAGATACCATTCCTTTATACATTTACACAATATACAGTATATCTATATGGGATACGGTCATATGGTCTACGGCATGTTGGTCGACAAGCATTGGGTCGACACCATTAGGTCGACATGGAGATAGGTCGACATGGGTCTAGGTTGACATTGGTCAAGGTCGACAGGTCATTAGGTCGACAGTCAAAAGGTCGACATGGGGTTTTTCACTGTTTTTTGAGCCGACAGGCGGTATTTCATGCCCTACCATCCACTAGGGCTTGGTGTGAGAATAAAATGGTGTGCCGAGCGCAGTGAGGTACCGTGCCCGGTACCAAGCATTGTGAGCGCAGCACTTAAAACGGTGTCCATGTCGACTGTGTCGACATTTGGGTAAAAAAAGTGAAATGTTTACCTTTTGAATGTCGACCTAGACCATGTCGACCTAATGCTTGTGTCAACTTAATGACCTGTTGACCTAAAGTCATGTCGAACCTAGAACAATGTTGACCTTGATCCATGTTGACCTAGAACCATGTCGACCTAATGGTGTAGACCTAATGCTTGTTGACCATCATGCTGTAGACCAAATGATCCCAACCCATCTATATATATACTAAATATATTTTCATTTGCTTTATATACAGTTTCCCTTGGAGTGGAAAAATATTTCCGTCATTTACAAGCCAAAGATATTCCGATCATCACACACTCAGTAGAGAGCAGGTCTGCTGCATTCCCAGGGTTAGCAGGAGGGGCAGGCTTTTATTGCTGCTGCTAGTAAGAGATTACAGATAGACAATGGCAGTAGATGCAGGTTATGCTGCAGTGCCAGTAGGCCACCAAAGCTCTTCAACTCTTCAGAACATGTGCTTGGCTGTCTGGGAATGGCACTGGATGCCTTATGTCTTGGTCTGGTTAGGGTGCATGGACATAATTGCAATCGGCTTCCTGCAATTAGTGTATCATTATAGCCAGTTCCAGACTGGTTAAGAAGCAAGTGTCAGTTCCAGCCTGACATCTGTATCATTCCTGCCAGTCTCAGTCCATTTCAGTCAGGCATGTCCAAACTATGGCCCTCCAGCTGTTGTGAAACTACAAGTCCTATCATGCCTTGCCACAGTTTTGCTATTAGTTAAAGCTGAAACTATTGCAATGCATGCTGGGATGTGTAGTTTCACAACAGCTGGAGGGCCACAGTTTGGACATGCCTGATTTAAGTGATGAGTGTCAGCTCCAACCTGGATTCAGTGTTTCTCCTGCCATCCTGTCTGGATTAGAAGCTAGTCTGTATAATCTGTATTTCCACCTACCCATTCAATATCAATCCTTGTGTTCCAGTCTCACCACATGTACAAGAACTATACATGGCCATCTAGATTCCTGCCATTTTAATTAGCTTCTCTGTAAAAGTCTTACTACAGTACATTATGAAATGCCCTCTTCTAATGTTGTATAAATTGCATAAGTATACAGTAACACAGCAGTTGGTTAATTAACACTTCACTCTGATTGGCAGTAGGGGATGGAAATACTTCTCTATAAAGGGTTCATAAATAATTTCCCACTGAAGAAACCACAAAAGCATGCAGAGAAACGCGGCAGTCATTTTTGCTTTCTATTTACTGTTTACTAGTCAACTGGGAATGTTTCATTCAGAAGATACAGTAACTTCTGCTGTTTGCCGAAACTGCTTTAATGGATAGTTGCCGACAGGATATATCTAAGCACTCATTTACTGGATAGTTAAACATATTAGGAAGAGAAGCTACACTTAAGCTACTTTGGGATACATGACCTTTATTATTTGCTTGAACTGTCTCAATTAGCAAGCACTGTAGTGGAGCTTTATAAGCACTTGTCCGGAGGATTGAAGCAAGGTGCATCCCTTTTTTAACTTATTGTGGCCTAATTACATCTGTATCAGACTGCTATTAAATACCCTTTATCTTAAGTAAAACTTTAGAAACTTTCATATCTGGAGTAGAAAGTGTTCTAGTCAGTATATGGCCATTGCTCATCCATTCTGTATTATATTGCTCTGACTCTTTTTGTTATGTTTCAGTCCTTTATAAAGGATATTAAAAACACAGCTGTGCCCAGGTGTCTTCAGTGGGGGCATGTGACGTCAGCTCCAGCCAGGGTGTAGGGAGGGTGGATCCAGTGGCCCCCTCTCTTCCCTCCTCAGCGGTGCCACAAGATGTTGACAGGGGAAGCAGCACTGCAGGGGTGCAGAGTCTCTGTCCACATCCTGACAGGGACCCTGCACCCCTTCAAAAATGTCCACTGCCTTAAAGGAGACAGGTGCTAGAGGTCCTCCTGCACCTCTTATATCTGTTGGAAGCGCAGTGTGCCCAGGGCTACCCAGAAGTACAGATTACAGAAAGCACTGATGCATTGCTATTGTGCCCCTTTAAACCCTGCAAACCCCTGGCAACATGCATGTAAATCCCCCTAGCAATGAGCAATTAACCCCCCTAACAATGAGCATGTAACCCCCACTGGCAAGTAGCATATAAACCATTCTGGCAACAATTATGTTACCCTCCCTGACAACAAACATGTACCCCCCCCCCCCCCCCCCGCACACACACAAACACATACATACACGGAAATGAGCATGTAACAGTCTGAGGAAATGAGTATGTAATCCCCCTTGACAATGAGCATGTAACCTCTTGCAAAGAGCATGTAACCCCTGGCAAGAAGCATAAAACCCTGGCAATGAGCATGTAACCGCTGGCAATGTACAGTATAATACCCCGTATCAAGGATTGTTTATCATGCTATTTAATGGGCAGTACGGTTTGCGTGACATAATGTGTAATGGGTATTATGGTGTGGGGCAAAATGTGCACAGGGCATTGCAGTTTCTGTGGCATAATGTGCAAGAGGCATTACTATAAGAAGGCAAAATTAGTGGGTGAGTATGCTGAAACATACCCTGCTCTGGGCTCCGTGTCAGCTAGCTACTCCTCTGGCTCTGGGCTCGATCATCCTGTTTCTATTGCACAGTTATGGAAGGATCAGGGTTACTTACAGACAGGAGAAATCATTTGATGGTGAGTGAGTTCCGTATGGATTGGCATCTATCCGCTGATCTGCGAGATTTCTGAAATCCATTTGCAGACTTAGCGTGATTTCACTCTGTTTGGTAAGCAGCTATCTGATCGGAGGGCTCTAAAATATTGCCCATCAGCCACCAGGTATGAATCAGGCCAAATGTTCAATTTTTCAAGTAAATTGTCATTGAAAGATCCAATGCAAATAGGAGTTTCTTTATATTAAAATGAAACAGAGGATACTGCGCTATAATGGAATTGTTTTAATAAAACTATGTATAATAATAAAAAATTAATACTCCTATGAATTCATTAGTATCAACTTTCTGTATATTAGTTTATTATGAATATATATATATATATATATATATATATATATATATATATAGTATTGTACTTTTATTTTGTTATTATTATTACTTTGCTTGTATGAAGTGATAAGAATGTATTTTAGAGCTGCCAATTGCCATTACTGAAGGGTAGCAGCAGCTTTATGAGTGGTAGGTAGCAATATGCATTCTTTAATAATATTTTATTTATTTATTCCATGTTAAGTAATAAGTGCTTTTACAGTTTAGACAGCTCATTGCATTTCGGCCTAGAGTCTGTTTCTATTTTCTCTTTAATTAAAATTCTCTTATTTCTTTCTTTATTTTCCCTAGAAATGTCTTGCCAAATGAATCTGCGTTTTCTTAAGACCTCCATCATGATTATATTTGGGTTCCAGCTACAGTTCCAACACATAGGGGAAAATTTACTAAGATGGTAGTTCTATTTCAGATGGGATGTTGCTGTAGGCAACCAATCAGAAACTTCTAGAAGTTAATAAATAGAAGTAGATTCTGATTGGTTGTCCATAACAGCATCCCATGTGAAATAGAACTCCCTTCTTAGTAAATTTCCCCCATACTCTTCTAAGGGGTGGTCCAGGGGTGCATTACACATACTACCAGCGGCCCAAAGGCCACCAGAACCAGACACTTACCGCACATGCAGGACCACGACGTAGACCGCAACTGCACAGACAGACTACTGTGGTCACAGAGTTTTGCCAGGAACTAAAATGGCCACCGGGAGGGCTTCTGTGCATGCGCGGCTGTGCGGCTGCTCCCATGGTCCTTTGCGGAGAATGTGAGTGACAGCTCCGCCTCTGATCCTCAGCAAGCAGCACAGTTGGCATGCTGGGGATTGCGATCACATCACACTCCCTGTCAAGCAATGCTGAGGATCTAGGCTGCTATTGTGCTGGCAGTGTTGCGGTCTGTGGTGGCACGCAAAGAAATTTTAAGTCAACTGTGTGTGTCAGCCGCAGTGTGTCCCCCCTGACCGGGGCCTGGTTACTGAAGAATAGTATTAATAGATATTAGAGCAGGAGCCCGGTAGCAGATGACTTCATTGCCTCCCAGAGTTACACCTCTACTCACGCATATAAACCTCTAAATATATACAGACAGACACTGCTTCTTTGTTTGCCAGCTGCATCTATTTGGCTGTTAATCTCAATTCAATGTGTATCGCTACTTCCTGGTAACTGCCTCCAGAAAATGTATTTATTTATTATAGATAAACTAGGAAATGTGAATGGATGAATATCCATCCTCCAGTACTACTACTGACTGACCACTTCACTCATCAATTCTAATATCTACATCCTTAAATACTGCTTGATTTATTATTATTTATAACCGAATGATGAGAATGAAGGTGTCTGTTTATTATGTTGCTCAAGCGTCTGGAATAACTTTTTATCCACACAAATGCCACTAAAATGTGTAAAATACAGTATATGCCCATCGATCACATAGGAAATCTTGTTGCAGATGGAAAATACAACACATCCACCCACAAATCAGATAACACCTTCCCTAAATGCACCTTTTACACCGGTTTCTCTCATAGAGCAAGATGTACTAAGCCTTCAAAAGGAGAATGGAGAGAGGTAAAACACAGCTCCTACCTGTCATTTTTCAAACCCAGCATGTTACATAGCAGTTAGGAGCTGATTGGGTGGTGGTTTATCACTCACCATTTTATCACTTTTCAAGGATTGTACATCTGGCCCACAGTCTGTGACATGGCAGGTAGTAGCTGATTGGCTAGTAGTTTATCACTCTCCATTTTATCCATTATCAAGCTGGCCCAAAATTAGGAAGATATAATAAGTATTGGAGAGAGATAAAACACAATTCAATCAGTTCATATAGTAACTGCTGTGGTACAGGCTGTGGATGGTAAATGACAGTTAGCATCTGGTTGGTTGGTAAATAATCTCTTTCCATTTTATCTATCTCTTAGGCTTAATACAATAAATACAGTTGTGTCTTGCTACAGCTTTGCTGCTTTAGCAGTATGCTGTGTGTGTATGCATCACAACCAGAACCCGTTAGAATGAATGGGTGGTGGTGGACTGACAGCTCTGATTCACTTCAGTGTATAGCGGGAGTGTACACTGTATGCCCAGAGCGTATGCCCTGATATCCTGTGAATTGTATATGGGAACAAAATGGCAACATCATAAGAGGATCTGTAGACCTATTCTCATATTAAAGATTTTGAACTATCAGGTTATTTGTGTGAAAACAATGGACCCAGCTGTAATGATTTCACAATATTGGTGGCATTGTCAGTAATCAGAAACCCTTAGGTGGGGTTGGACTGGTCCACAGGGGTACAGGGGAAACCCCACTGGCCCCACTTCCTCTAGTAATCAAGTTCCAGGCTATGCAATTGAATGATACATTATACATTTGTTACAGTATACTGCATGGTGCATTCTCTACATGGTACTGCTGTTATTAATCTGGTACAGTATATTACTATTTACTAGCAGATCACTAGCAGTACTATTTACTATATATATGTGTTACCAAAGTCTCTGTAGAAACTGGACACATTCCTAAATATGGGCCCTTTTCACTGCATTTCTCCGATGGGCCCTTCACGCTCCAGTCCAACACTGTTCTGAGTCCAAGTGAAGTAAGCCATTTTGCAATAATTTCCCTGACTTTTTCTAAGAGTCTGTCAGCATTATGTCACATTAGTGAAACCTGTGATACCCAGAGTCACCTGCCTGCCTGCATGCCTGCACGCCTGGAATATGTGAGATGTTACTGCTGCTGTTGGTGCTTCTGAAGGTAGTACACCTACCCAGAGGGTTTTCACTGTCATGTAGTCTTTAGTTTTCCCTGTTCAGCTTGTCAACCTATCTGTGGAAAAGTGGACAGGGGCATTTCAGACATTATGTTTTTTTAAGGTCCATTAGTACAAGTTTTCTTCCTGGTTCCCTTCTGAGATGATGATTCACTCACAGTAGCAGCAGCAGTAGCAGAACTCATAGCACTCAGGGATCTTTCTGAGGAAGCATGTATATACAAGAGGAGTCAGTCATGCTTATGAAATTGGATGCAGGACTACTTTAGAACATAATAGACAATATTGATGATAAAGGTGGTGGTGGAGATTGCAGGCACGTGGCTCTAACAAAGAGAACATTTGATGAAGTGACTTAAAAAGGGAAAATGATTAAGGTCCCTACCTGTACTTATGCTGGGTACACACCAGGACGACTAGGGCACGATTCTGTCAATTTAGATCCAATTCCGACCGGTTGTATGCAGATTGTGTGTATTATCGTGTGTTTTTGCCATTTATTTGATCCGATTTCGATCCAATGCGCGTTCACGCCGCTCGTTTGGTCGCATCTTTGGTCCTACGTGCTGCAGGTAGGATCCGTCAATCCCAGGCCGACCGACCGTCAATCGTATGCAGATCGTGAGTGTTTTTTGCCGCCTCCGTCGTCCGTCCGTCGGTGCGTCCGTCGTTTGATCCAGCCTATTTGAGTGGCATTTCCTAAACACTCCCCCGGCGCCATGTTTTTCCACATAGCAAACAGCGCTGGCGCAGCAGTTGGACTCTCCTTCTTGTCTCATCTCCCAGAACAACAACCTGGTATGTTTGCACTCCCAATGCTCTTCTATGCATGCCCACTGTTGCCACCAATGTATATAGTGTGTATAAAGCACTGGTTTGGCAACCGTGCACCCGACCATGTCACTTTTGTTTTTTTGGGTGGGCCCCATCTGTGTGTGTATACATATAACCAATGTCCACCATTGCAGTATTCCAAGCACTCCTCTCTGCTAGGCCCCATTCACCTGTGTGTGTGTGTGTGTGTGTGTGTGTGTGTGTGTGTGTGTGTGTTTGTGTATATATAGATATATATACATAAACCATTGTCCACCATTGCAGTATTCCATGCACTCCTCTCTGCTAGGCCCCATTCACCTGTGTGTGTGTGTGTTTGTGTATATATAGATATATATACATAAACCATTGTCCACCATTGCAGTATTCCATGCACTCCTCTCTGCTAGGCCCCATTCACCTGTGTGCGTGTGTTTGTGTATATATAGATATATATACATAAACCATTGTCCACCATTGCAGTATTCCATGCACTCCTCTCTGCTAGGCCCCATTCACCTGTGTGTGTGTGTGTGTGTTTGTGTATATATAGATATATATACATAAACCATTGTCCACCATTGCAGTATTCCATGCACTCCTCTCTGCTAGGCCCCATTCACCTGTGTGTGTGAATAGCAATCTGCACAATAAAATGTATAGTGGTTTTCATAAAAGTTTATTAACATTTTAAATACTTAAAACATAAGAACTAGGTAAACTGGTAACTATAACTATAAAAATTTAAATATGAAACAAAACATGGGTATAACTATAACAACTAAAATGGTTTTATCTTTTTACAGTCCCAATGTCCAACGCAAAGGAACAAGAGTTTCTTGAAGGGTTTATTGAAAAATATCGTGCACACGAATGCCTGTGGCGAACTAAATCCAAGGAGTATTCAAACAAAATGAAAAGAAACCAAGCCTTGGAGGAGTTGGCACGCTACAGTCTTCCATTTCACCCAGAGGCCAATGTTGAATGGGTGAGGAAACGCATCCAGAATATGCGCACGGTGTTCTTAAAGGAACACAAGAAGATGGAGGCTGCAAAGAAGTCTGGTGCTGGAGTCGACGAGATGTATCAAACATCGCTCTGGTACTATGACCGGTTGACATTCACCCTCAGCCAGGAGTCGATGAGGACAGGAGTAGTCCTTATGGTAGAACATGAAAACCAAGAAGTCACGGCGCAGGAGGAGGAGGAGAATTCGCAGTCTGCATCGGTGAGTCTATTTTTTTGGCTATCTAATTGATTCCTCCTGCCAATCCACAGCGCCCTCCCCATTAAAGTAGGCCATGTACTCTTCCCTCACCTGTTTGGCTCGTGCACTCCCTGTGTAGTGTTGTGTTGGGGTTTGCAAGGAGGATATCTGCACTACCTCCTCTGGCAGTTCTTGGTCTTCTTGGAGTGCTGTGCCTGTAGCCCTTTGCTGTGTGGCTTTTCTGCGGAGCAAATTGTGCAGGACACAGCACGCCGTGACAACCCAGTCAATTTTGTCCACCCTCAGGTTAATGGCAGTGTGGAAAATGCGAAACCGGCTTGCCAGGATGCCAAAAGCATTTTCCACAACACGCCGTGCCCTGGATAGCCTGTAGTTAAAGATCCTTTTGTCATGGTTCAACCCCCTTTGCGCATATGGCTTCATGACATGCTCGTGCAGGCCAAAAGCCTCGTCAGCCACAAAAACAAAGTTAAGCCCCTGTTTAGTTTCCTGGACAGACGGCAAGTGAAGGGTGTTCGCTATGAGCCTTTCGTAGAACTTTGTGTCCTTGAAAGTGCCACCATCCGATGCACGGCCATTCCTTCCTACATCCAGGAAGATAAACTCATAGTTCGCATTAACAACAGCCATTAGTACAATGCTAAAATAGCCCTTGTAATTAAAATAGTAGGAACCACTATTGATAGGCTGGGCTATGCGGACATGTTTGCCATCAATGGCTCCACCGCAATTTGGGAAGTTCCATCGCTGTTCAAACTCCTCTGCGATGACTTTCCATTCATTCACGCTGGTAGGGAACTGAAATTAGAAGTAAATAGAATTGATTAGTAAACATGTTCAATTTTTTTACAGCTTGGTGACTACCCACCTGCAACCCCAGACCTATCTGTCCTATCTGAGAATGCATGCACATCGAACGAAGTTCCTACTCCGGCACGCACTCCGCCACCCACCCTGGAACCCACTCCACCACTCCCCCGTGCCAAAAAAATGCGTGGCAAAGGAAAAAAAGGAGAAGCAGCGGCACATGAAGAATTTATGATGCGGGCACATCAAGTCCTGCAAAGAAACCCCGACAAACATGACAACTACTTCACTTATGTGGCAGAGTGTGTTCGCAACATGGCTCCTGACCAGCAACTTACTTTTGAAAAGTTATGCATGGAGTTGGTGTATAATGGCAGTTTAGGGTATCTCAACAGTGGCACTAAAATAGTTGGCATTGGTAGTGCACCAGACACACCACTGTCATTAGAATCACCAGTGCCTACTCCGCCTGCCACCGTAGCAGGCCAGTCGAGCACAATTCCAACACATACCCAGTCAACACCTACACAGCCTTCTCAACCCCCCCAGTACCGTCAATTCTACAGTTCTTTACTGATAGAAGATCCAGAGTGTCCTGTTTTTGAGGATCTGTCTTAAAAAATAGGCTACTTTATCATTTACCATCGACATGGTCTCAGCTGCAGGTATGTGATGGCCACTGCTCACATGGCGTATGGCGCACATCAATGGGGCCGGGACCATTGCATCTGCGCCATGCGCCATGTGGGCCGCAGCCTTTACATATCTGCAGCAGACATCCTCTGCCACACAAGGGCCACAGTGTGTATTTTTGTTTATTTATATGCTGCTACCTGTACCTGCATTACCAGAGGGAGAACAGGATTCTCCTCAATCTGGATAGCAAACTCCATTTATTGCCCTTTTTTCTTTGCCAATAGTATGGGGTACTGTGCGGCAGACATGGTCTCAGCTGCAGGTATGTGATGGCCACTGCTCACATGGCGTATGGCGCACATCAATGGGGCCGGGACCATTGCATCTGCGCCATGCGCCATGTGGGCCGCAGCCTTTACATATCTGCAGCAGACATCCTCTGCCGCACAGTACCTTATCCCTACTGTTGTAAGGGCATGTTCCAGAAGTTACCAGAGTGTGTTTTTTTTGTTTATTTATATGCTGCTACCTGTACCTGCATTACCAGAGGGAGAACAGGATTCTCCTCAATCTGGATAGCAAACTCCATTTATTGCCCTTTTTTCTTTGCCAATAGTATGGGGTACTGTGCGGCAGACATGGTCTCAGCTGCAGGTATGTGATGGCCACTGCTCACATGGCGTATGGCGCACATCAATGGGGCCGGGACCATTGCATCTGCGCCATGCGCCATGTGGGCCGCAGCCTTTACTTATCTGCGGCAGACATCCTCTGCCACACAGTAGCCCGTACTTATTGGGAAAGTTTAAACTGGGTCATACATACTTAAATCTTTATATATAGTGTGTGTTTTTGTACAATATCTTTTATATATGGTATTATAATATATTTGTGTTGACACAATCTATTTACTATTTTACATGTTTTAACCATGAAAGGCCTAAAAAACCTGTTTCTGTCCTAGGCCTAAATTATAAATAAAAATATTTTGTTTGCACAATAAAGTGTACAGTGTATATTTCATCCTTACCTTGCAATACTGGTACTGCAGCACCTTCACAATGGCTTTGCAGGTCTCCGGGATGATGAGGCCCAAAGCTTGCGGGGAGATGAGGGATCCAAACTTTAGGTCAGCAAGAGACCGTCCTGTCGCCAGAAACCTCAGGGTCACCACCAGCCGTTCCTCAGCAGGGATAGCCATGCGATACTTGGTATCCTGCTTCTCGATGTGGGGAGTCACCAGACGCAGCAATTCCTGGAATGTGGCATCATCCATCCTCAAGAAGTTACGAAAATCGTCTGGGTTATTCTCCCTGATGTCCCTGAGCAGTGGCATGTGCGAACGAGTCTGACGCTGAAGTAGCCACTGCTTTGTCCAGCATGATCTTTCTCTCCTGCGCTGGGCTCTCTGACGTCTGAGCTTCAACACTGCATAATAGAGCAGGTACTGTTGCTGGTGACTACCCATCACTGCATTCTCCATAGTGCAGGGTTAAAAGACACTTTGTAATGGCAGGCAAAACAAAGTAATGTGTAAATAGCTATGTCCAGCGTTCAGCAGGTATAAACCAAGCCTCACTAGTAACAAAGCAGAAATACACTGGTTTAAAATGGCTGCTGCTATTCCTATCCCCTCTGCTAGTCCAGCCCCTTCATTTAAATTTCAAAGGCCAATCGGACGACGGTCGCAGGTGTTCTTGCAAAAAAACAAAAACCAGCGATCCGACCGTCTTAACGACCATCGCGGGCGCATCGGGATCGGATCTAGATCGTTCCGCCAAAAAACCACAATTTTTGCTAATCGTTTGCTGGGGACTGCCTGGGAGCTCCCGGGAAGTCCAAGGGAAATCGTTCCATGGTCGTCTATCGGTCGTGAACGACGGTGGTCGTCCTGGTGTGTACCCTACATTAGTTTGGCTTTACAAAGGGAACAGATAGCTTGACAGTTATTGTCCAGATTTGGGTTAAAATAATTCCACACAAAGGGGAGGATTTTTTGTGTTTTACCCAGGTATGACAATGGTCTTTTTTATTCCATGGGCAACAACTATTTTTACTGGTGCCTGATTGATACAAACAACATCCTTATTCACATCCTCATCACCAACATCCTTATTAGCACCAGCTACATAAATATACTCCTCCTTGGTGCACTTCCTCAGAAGCATCCTCCATTTGTATATCATCCCCACTTTTTCAGAGCGCGCACAAATGATGGAAAGAGCCCAGTCTTCGAGTACAGTATTGGAAAGATCTCCTCTGTGATTTGTGTTGTTTCTGAGCATACAGTTGGTTATTGTGCCTCAACAAGTTTCATTTTGTTGACACTTCTGCAGGGATGGCTTACTTGATCAGAAGAGGCCGAAGCAACACTCATAAATAAAAGCCAAGGTCTCAGCCTTTCCTTGTCACTTAAAATGGTGAATGGCATATTGACAATGTTATGTTTCTTTGTAGCTAAATTTACTTTAGATTTTTTTTCCTTTACCACAAAAAAATTATTCTGCTTCTTAAGTTTTACATTCTCTCACTAAAGCGCTCTATGCCCTTGGGCAATGGCCTTAGTAGATGACACTGCATACCCTCCAACATGACCCATTCCATTAGGTACAAAATGATCTGTTCCTGGACTTCCCTGCCAGTGGCAGTTACAGAGGTGGGACTCCAGCACAGTCCAAAATTCAAAGAGGGGGGTCACATCAACTCTCAGTGAGTCCAGGACAGTGATGTTTGGGGTGGCACTATATGTGGCTCCCTTTTTGAATATTGGACTGTGCTGCAGGCTCACATCTTTAACTGCCACTGGCAAGAAAGTCAAGAAACAGAGCATTTTGTACCTAATGGAATGGGTCATGTTGGAGGGTATGACACTGATGGACTTGTATCATCATGACCGGTGGCAGCAGCTGCAGCACTAGTATGTGCTTCCTGCTCTCCTCTCAATTGATTGTTCTCCATATCTATCGAGTATGAACAAAGGTTTTTCTTCTAAATTGCAGCATGACCCTAAACAATTATACAGTCACTATAGAGCTCAGCAGCGATGGACTGGGCCACCGAATCAGCCCTGGCATTTGAGCACATGCCCGCGCATGTGTGCACACATATGCACCGCACATATGTGCGCTGCCTCTTCCAGCTTGCAGGCGAGAGGGGATAGCGGCATGTGATGCTCTGTACTAAACCTCAGCGGCACAGAGACAGACACTGGACCCACCACAACTGGGAGGCAGATCCTCCATTTACTAGCAAAAATCGGCCCACCTGGACATCGGCCCCTCTGGCATTTGCCCGACGTGCCAGATGGCCAGTTCGACCCTGGAGCTCAGCCAATAATATTAAAATGCAGCGTGCCCCTGTAGAATTACACAACCAGTAGTATAGACTACAGCACTTCCATTTAGAGCTGCAATGTTTGAAAATTGTCTCATTTGAGATTCAACAGGACTGCAAAGTCCAAATCCAACTCCCTGTGGGAAATGTATTAAGATAGGAGTTCTATTTCACATGGGATGTTGTTATGGGCAACCAATCAGAATCTACTTATTTATTTATTTAGCACCTTCTAGAACATAATAGTATCTGATTGGTTGCCTATAGCAATATTCCATTTAAAATAGAACTACCATCTTAGTAAATATCCCCCGCTGTATCCTTGGAATAACATCCTTAGAATGCAGTCTTCACAAATGCAGGACAAGACCTGACTGTCTTGAACATAATTCTCTTAACTGCTATACACTGTGTGGCTGATTACAGTTTCCCCGCTGGTGTGGTTCTGCGCGAGTGCAGGATGGGTCTTTCCATAGCATAGCAACAATACGCTTGCCTATACAGTTGCCTCTGCCTAATCGACAGGCATTTGCAGGAAGGGACAGTGACAGGGTTTCCATTGTTTCCAGAAATGGGGCATGTTGTCCCTGCTTTCTGAGAGTGGCCAGGCCAAGTACTGTGCCACAAGGCAGTTTCATTGGCCTTGCAAGCTGCTGTGTGACAGGCAGGCAAGGGGCATAGGCAAGCTAGGGCACTTGGGTTGCCTAAGCTCACCATGATAGCAGGCAGCAATGGACAGAGACAGGCGTAATGCGTATAAGGTAGATACTTTGTGGTGTAACATGAATAAGGAACACTATCATGTGAGATAATGTAAATAAGGGACATACTTTGTGGCGTAACATGAATAAGGGACACTATCATGTGATATAATGTGAATAAGGTTGCACTACTGTGTGACATAATTTAATTTAGCACTTTTGTGTGGTCACACCCCTTCCCAGCAAGAACATACCACTTTCTGTCTCTATTTAAAATATTGGGTACTTGTGTAGTTTCACGGCATAGCCCAACGGCAGCCCTGCGTAGTCAGCATAGTGTCCCTGTCAGGCAGTGTAGTCACCGCACTGTACCCGCGAGCTGCAGCTCTGTCCTTGCAAGCTGCAACTCCGTCCCCAGAGTCCCTGGCAAGCCTAATGAGCACCTCTCACACAGTGCCAGTAACCGCCAAATCCCCTGCGCTGGCGGTCGCCAGCGGAGAGGCGCTCCATCAGCCTGAGACACATGAGTGTCTCATATGCTTGTGCATCTCAGTAAATCTTGCAGCAGAGTTTGGCAACCCTGCCCGTGTCCGCTTCAGGGCGACGGACAGGGTTAGGGGTTCGGTCGCGAGTGTGTCTCATGCACAAAGGGGGGTTCAGTGCGCAAGTGCATCTCATGCACAATAAAGGACGCATTTGCCAGTGCTCCATGTTACATAGTGGCAAATGTCACCATTTTAAACCCCCAGTATCCGCACCAGCCAGAAGCGTAGCGAGGGCAGTGAGTCCCCCAAAGGGGATGCGGCACGCGTCCTCCCAACCTGTTCATACCCCCATTATCCACTTCGGCGTGGAGTTGATCTTATAAAGTGTGGCAAGCCTGAAACATGGCAATCGCAGCGAGCCCCGCAAGGGGACGCGTAAAAGGAGCCCGAAGCATGGCGAGCGGACGCATATTGCTTGACGTGTATTTTGCGTCCGCACGCCACGCTTCGGGCTCGTTTTACGTGTCCCCTCATGGGGCTGGCTGTGCTCGCCACACTTTAGAAAATCAACTCGATGCTGACATGGATAGTGGGGGTTTGAACAGGTCAGGAGGACGCGTACCCTGTTCGCTCACCACGCTTCGGGCTTGTGCGACTAGTGGGGGTGTTTCAGGAACACATTCAAACATGTCATGTCATCCATCTAAAACAATAATGATGACACGTGTTACTGACTATGCTGACTACATGCTAACTGCGTAATGCTGACTAACTATACTACCTACGTAAGCTCTGTCTAGTCACGATCGTACTGACTAGGATGAATACGGGAACACGACGCTGATACTGACAGGGACACTGACTTCACTAACTACACTGGCCGTGGGAACACTACGCTGATTCTGACATGGACGCTGACTATGCTAACTACGCTGGCTGCTGGAACACTACGCTGATTCTGACAGTGACACTATGCTGACTACGTAACTGCCGCCGTAAAACTACAAAAGTACCAAATATTGGGATATGGAACAGAGCTCCAAAATGTCTAGTTACGGCTGTGGATGAGGATTGTTATGGGTGTGGGGCGACAGGTGTTTTTGGCTGCTGCTGTGATCTGGGACTCTGGGTAATGGGCTCTATGCTGGGAGAGGGGAGCTGGGTCATGGTCGGAACTGTTGGTAGTGCTAGGGGGCACCAGCCAAAATCTTGCCTAGGGCATTACATTGGTTAGTGCTGGCTGCAGTGTTAGCTCAAATAACTAATATAGTAATTTTATATTAACACAAACCGTGCTCATTAAAGACCCATCAGAACACAGATTTGCCAGATTTGTCAGGGTGAAGCCCCTTGGCAGGCTTAGCAGGCAGAAACACATTTGATCAAAAAAGAAAAGTGAGACAATTTAATGGTAATAATATTGGTAAACCCGAAATAGTAATCCAAGGTCATGGGATATAAAACTGTTGAAAGTCAAATGAAAAGCATGTAAAAAAAGGCAACAATCTTGGAAAAAGATAAGAACTCTATTTACTAAGCCTTGGAGAGAGATAAAGTGGATTAAAGCACCAACCAACCAACCAACTTCCTGTTATTTTTCAAACACAGCCTGTGACATGGCTGTTGGGAGCTGTTACTTTATCCCCACCCACTTTATCTCTTTTCAAGACTTTAGGAAATGTACTGTTTATCTTTTTCAAAGTTCCAGTAAGATGATAGTAAAAAGTGTATATGGGCCGTAACCAGTGTAGTTTTTGCATTCTAAATTGTTGTAGCCATCAGATACGCTGACATGATTGTTATCAGGATTTTTTTTCCTGCAGTATTTATTGATTTTGCCAGCTACTATTCTGAGATTAAACATGGAATGCTAAATGACTCCAGCACTTCCACTTGCTTCCAAACCACTGATAAATTTAGTTCTCATATCACTCTCACTGCTTACATTCATTTGTCTGGCTTAATTCCAATCAGTCAAAATATTGGAATATTGGCATATCGATGCTATATAATCTTTTTATACAAAGCATTTTGATATCTTAAATACAGTACTGTTAAATAAAGAACTCTCCTCACTTACCATGATGAATCTTTGACATTTGTGATTGCTAGGCTTAATCTTTGATGACAAACCAGTTGACTTCATGTTTGCCCAAATACTGTACATCAAACATCAGAAAAACTGTCCATGACAATTAATATATTATACTTCAAGGACCAATTTTCCACTAGATAGGGGTAAATTTACAAAGGTGGTATGTTAGCAATCAATCAGATTCTACTTATTTATTTAGCACTTTCTAGATCTAGAAGATAATATATAGGGTGGTATTCAACTCTTATATTATGCCCAAACTCCTGTATAAATGACGGGATATCGTGGAGTGATATTCAATTGATTTGGTCAGGTTTATCCATGCATTCACACATTTCAACTCAAAAACCCCTGGGGATAGCGAGCTAAAATGCTGGTAAAACAATTGAATATCGCCCACAGAATCTGATTGGTTGTTATGAGCAATATCCCATCTGCAATGTCACTAACAAAGATATTAAAAAGCACTGGTCCAAGTAAAGATCCCTGTGAATAAACTCCATTTACTACAAGTCTCTCTTTCCTATCCTACAACCAAGATCTTATCCACTCAACATAGAATCCAATTCCAAGCTTTCCAGTTTTTTAAGCAATGTGCAATAGCCTACTAAAGTCTAGATAACCTACAACTATGCCCCCCCCCCCCCTTTCTTATATATTACTTAAATCACTCAGCCAAAAGCATCAATAAAATTAGTTTGGCATGACCTTCCACCAGTAAATCATTGCTGCTTAGGATCCCTTGAATTATTTTACCTACTACCAATATAAGGCTCATTGAATGCAGGGGCAAACAGCAGGATTTTCAGAAGGGGGTTTCCAGAGGGGTGGAGCAAAGCATGGAGATGGACACTTAGGTGACCCAGTATATGCCGGGTCAGTTAAAGTATTATAGATAGACCAAATGTATATAAATAATAATAGAATAAATATATACACAGTATATATATATATATATATATGCCAGGATCCCACGGCGGGGAGGAAGGAGAGCGGAACTCGGCAGGACTGAATACTCAAATGAAGGTCACAACTACAGGAGTGTAGATCAACGTTTCGGTTTAATCAAAACCTTTTTCAAGATCCACTGAATACTCAAATGAAGGTCACAACTACAGGAGTGTAGATCGACGTTTCGGTTTAATCAAAACCTTTTTCAAGATCCTGATAGGAAAAAGGTTTTGATTAAACCGAAACGTCGATCTACACTCCTGTAGTTGTGACCTTCATTTGAGTATTCAGTCCTGCCGAGTGCCGCTCTCCCTCCTCCCTGCCGTGGGATCCTTGCATATACAGTGCATCACAGTGTACTTGAGGAGGCACCGGGGGCATTGTTGGATTTGGAGTGCCGGGTCAGTGCATAGTTATAGTTATCTATATAATAAGTTGAAGAGTGTGTGTGCGTGTGTGTGTGCGTGTCCGTTGCATTGCGGACACACCGTGGCAGTCAGAGCCCCAAAATTTGGCAACAAGGTACCTCTATACCTGGTGGTGTGCACTTTGAAGCCGTTTTTGGGAAATTTCACTTAGAAATTTAAAAACACCAAGTTTTAATTTGCCTTCATTGATGATCTGGGAAAAAGATTGATGATCTGGGAAAAAGATTGACGATCTGGGAAACCGTTGTCGAAGGAACCTGATTTCATTGCTGTCATTGAGAATGAATGACACATTCTAACATTATGGTGAAGGCTTTAAACAATTAGGAATAATTGAGGATATACATAGACCACACATCATTGTACACGCACACACGCACAGTACACCACATATGCACACATAGCACACAAGACACACATATATACGTAGTGCACCTCACACACTTACACATTGGACAGATACACACAACAAAACACACACATAACACACCACATGCAGTACAACACAAACCCATATACACTACAACACCACCCAGAATCAGTACAACAAACACACACACTTAAACATTGCCAGGATACGCACAGCACACTACACACACATATATATGTAGCGCACCTCACATTCGGCAGATACTGTACACATAGCCCAACACACACACATAACACACCACTCACAGTACAACACACACCCACATTCACTACAACACGCACCCAAAAACAGTACAATACACAGAACACACAAACAAACATTGAACAGATACACACAGCACACTACACACATACATACACACACACACACACACACACATTTATACGTAGCACACCTTACACATTTACACATTGGGCAGATCACACAACACACACACACATAACATACCTGTAACAGCACAACACACACACCCACATTCACCACACACACGAAAAACAGTACAACACACAAAACACACACATAAGCTGTGTACACACGGGGGCGATAGGGGCTGAAATCGCTGGAAATATGGTCGCTGGCGACCATATTGCCAGTGATGGGAGTGTGCCCCGGCGATAAATGCGCGCTCCCGTTTTTAGCCCCATTCTAATCGCTGACCAGATGATTGCCTCTGCGACTCCCCCGGCAGAGGTTCCTTTTCATCAGCGACCATCTCTGGTCGCTGATAAAAAGGAGAAACTGAGCAATATATTGCTCAGCAATATATTGCTGAGCAATATATCTCCCCATGTGTACGGGGCTTTAAACATTGCACAGATACACAAAGGCACAACACACACATACTGTATATACATAGCACACCTCACACACTTATGCATTGGACAGATACATACAACACAACACACATAACCACATACACTACAACACACACACAAAAACAGTACAACACACACAAACACATAAAAAAAAGAATTTGCAGTTCATTTAACAGTCTGTACCGGCAAATAAAAACTGTACCTAATGTAACGTTTTTTCTTTTCCCCATATCCGTCTCTGCGCTCCCTGGCCAGTTGCACTGAGAAATCTTTGTCCTGGCCAATGCACCCATTGATCAATACAAAGTGGGTACACTGCACTCACCCTGTTAGTCAGTTGGATGTTAGGCGCTGCTCTGCCTTAAGGGTTTTGGTTCATAGATAATGTTTGGTCGATGGGCACGAGCGCTGCATGCATTTATTTGAATGATATGAGTGTAAGAAGTTGAAGAATAAGACTGAGATGAAGATTTGTCACGTTACAATTTACTCAATAAATCATGAAATAAATATGTGTACATAGAAGTACAATCAAGAAATGAAAGTAGGATTAAAAAATAAAATTTGATTCAAACTGATAATTGTTTGGATGGGGGTGGGTTGTGGAACAAATCTATAGGTTGAGGGGGGTAAGGAAATTGTGGGCATAATTGGTGTTTGGTCCACCTACAGGGGGGTACCCAGTTGATGAGAAATTTTCACTACAGTGTCACCATAGGGGGATTTCCAATTAGGGTTCAGGTGGTCTTTTAGGGAGCCCTTTACAATCTCATTTTCTCTTCTCCTGGAGCCTACGGTCTCCCTCAGTGATTGACTATCATTAAGGGAGACCGTAGGCTCAAGGAGAAGAGACCTACGGGATTGTAAAGGGTCCCTAAAAGACCACCTGGATCCCAATTGGGAATCCCACTATGGTGACACTGTGACCGTGACACTGTAGTGAAAATCCCATCAATTGAGGACCCCTCATGTGTACCAAACACCAATTATGCCCACAATATCCATACCCCCCCACCTATAGATTTGTTTCGCAACCCACCCCCATCCATACAGAACACACACACACACATACATACGTGTGTATGTATGCATGAATGGGAGTGGCAGTGTATGTAGTATGTATGCAAGAATGGGAGTGGCAGTGTATATATGTATGAATGGAAGCAGCAGTTTATGTAGTATGTATATATGAATGGGAGTGGCAGTGTATGTAGTATGTATGTATAAATGGGAGCGGTAATTGTATGTATGTATAAATGGAAGTGAAATGTATGTATATACTGTATCAACAGTATATACAGTATGTGAGGGGCAGTGTATGTATGTCTATATGTACAGTATATATATGTGAGAGACAGTGTGCGGATGTGGCCTTATATAGTGTTGCTGAAGCCACTTGCATATGCTCCCACCTTCTAATGAGTGTAAGGGGGCCCCTCAAAAATTTTGCTATGGGGCCCACAAAGTTCTAGTTACGCCCCTGCTGGTTTGGGTTCAATTTCATACAGAATGCCATAGGAAGAGTGTGTGGGGCAAATTGCAATGTGATTAAGGGGCACTACTCTATCTGGATTAAGGGCTACTGTGACTGTAACTATCGGCTGTGGGACACTGTTTCACAAAAGCTCAGTGTTGTCAGTGAACTAGGACTGTGCACTATAGCACTATCTGTAACTGTGTCAGTCATCATCACCAGTGAATTACTGTACTGGGGGCTGCAGGGTAAGGGCTGTGGGTTACTGTGTTAGGGTCATACTCATCTGTGAAGGGCTGAAGTGTAATGTCTGTGGGATACTTCATCATTATTAGGGAACTAGGGCTGTGGAGTGCAGCACTGTCTGTGACTGTCAGAATCTGTGTCATCAGCGAATGGCTGTGGGCTGCAGCACTGTGACTGTGTCAGTTTTAGGAATATCATTATTCCCAAAAAAAAAAAAAAAATAACATTTCAGGGCAGGTTCAGGCATTGTATTTAAAAATATAATGTTCAGTATGCCATTGTTATTTACTACAATGTAAAAAAAAAAAGTATGTTTAGTTAGGATAGACTCTGGACTTAAAAAAATAGTGTTCAATAGACGAAGCGATAAAAAAATTGTTCTGGTCTACACTTCATGGGCCACGTTACTAGTGGTGTGTACACACGGGTACAACCTGCATGAGATTTTGACTATATAGTGAAAATCTAATCGGGATCGCATGCAGATCGTGTTCACATATCGCAAGCAGAGTCTTGGCTGCATTGACTATCTAGTGCAGATCTGTACTATATAGTCAAAGTTGTATGAAGATCGCATGCATGCTGTGCGATGCGATCCCGATACGATCTGATTGCGTCGGGATCGCATCACACGGTACTCGCACCATGTGTATGCACCATTACTGCTGTGTTAAAAAAAATGTAAATGATACATGTGTGTTTACTTTTGAGTAAAAGATTTGCAATAGCAGTTTTGCAAAACCTCCAGTGGTAGTTTTTGGGGGAGTGGGGAGGGGGGGGGGGTGGGTACAGGGCCCTCTCTCTCCTGGCGATATGCCTGCAAAATTTTGGGGCACATACAGTAACTATTGCTCCACAGTGAAGTGCTTACACATGACCGGCAGGTCCCTGGTTGTGCAGGAAAATATTAGCAGCTAGACTGCAAACCCCACTGGGACTAGACTACAATCCCAAAAAGCCAAGTGCTTAAAATTCTGTACGCTATATTTCAAATGAAGTGTGGAATACTAACTGATATTGCTATATAATGCTGGACCAAAGACATAAAGAATATTACTTGAATAAATACAAGACTGAAAAGTTATAATACGTTCAAGTTTTATTGCGCACAAACGTCAACCAATAGAGGTTCATAGTTAATAAGTGATATATTATATGTGAAAATACTTTTTTACTTACTTAAGGTATTTCATGCTGATTATATAGGTGGCCACCTAAGCAGTAGTTTTTATTGTGTAATAAACATATTATTTACTTAATTCATTGATTTTGTTTTGTGTATTTAGTCCATTGTATAGCTAGAATATTAGCGCAGTATTTCCATTTGTGTAAGTATTGTTTCCATTTGTCCTTGTGACCCACACAGGTGTAAAAAATAAAGGCCCTGTACACTGAGCCGATTTGGTCCGATTTAGGCCGATTGCGAACAATCGGGCCATTATATCAGACCAAATCGGCTGTCCCTGACATGCCGTCGGGTCTGGTGCGCGGTCTTGTGTGCATCGGATGCGAGCAGTTGGTCGGACCGGGTGCCTATCCGACCACCCGTCCTGGGACCTCCCTTCTGGCGGCGGGTGGGGAGCAGGGATGCATTCGATCCATCACAACAAATTGTGACAGATCACATGCGTCCCTGTCGACCGGGAAGTTACTGGCGGCTCACAGGGTATCGGGTGTCCTAACACTGCTTTGAGACATCGCACCTTAAGGCCAAAAAAAGATGTGTGAACGCAAAGGCATTAAAAATAAACCTGCAGCCTTCATTTTACTTCATTTGATTATTTTATTTTTTAAATAATTGAATATATTAATATATATTTATATACAATTAAAATCAATTACTAATAATCTACTATTATAGTATGCATAGAGTGAGTGTAAGGTTGTCCACACTAACTATGTGTGAGTCATAGGTACGCCTTCTTAAACCAAGTGTGCACCAATTACAAATGTGGGTATAAGCAGTACAAATAAAGATGGTGACATAGTAGAAATTGAGGTTGCTAGTGTGGAAGTGCAACTGATTGAGGGGTATATTTGTGTACTATCAGACACTAAAGAGGATGTTGATGATGAGGATGTTGTTTGTGTAAGTCAGCCATTAGTGGTAGCAATTCTTGTACATGATAAAAAGAAAGCCATTATCAGGCATGGGCATAAGGCCAAAGGAGGCACCTCTTGGATATGGAATTGTTATTATTTAAATCCTGGCAACATCTGAAAGTAATCTGTACCATTTAATGAGGTCAAAATTTGTAGAGTTATGACAGTCAAGCACCTCCTCCTGTTACATCGTTTGCAACAAGTACATGAAACTTATTTATAAAAATTATAATAATTTGTGGATGTATAAAATAGTCCACGATCAGCTACCTGCAGTTTGGACTAGAAAATACAATATCCATCTCCAACTCCCTCACTGTCAACTTCCTCGTTAATGATCAGATGTATGTGGCCCAATCAAAAAAAGCACTTCAATCACAAAAGTGGCCGTCCCTCTTGCTTAAGTGCTTATTTAGTTAAATTGTGCATGTCCTATTTAATATACAACATAAAAGGTGGGTGTAGGTCCCAAGAACAATTCCATCTTACACCAATTTTCCTTTTAATAATGGGCTGTATTTCTGGAGGGCATTGGGGATGGTATTTCATTCATGAAATATTTTGTTATTGCTCTACTACATTACTTATTTCAAACTCATTTTAACAAGAAAGGAATACAATATTAATACATTATCCAAGGGCAGTGGCGTAACGAAAAATTTTGCTCCCCCCCGCCGGGACAATTTCGCCGCCCCCCCCCCCCGACAATTTAGCCGCTGCCCCCCGTTAAAAGACCCCCCTGGGGAGCTGGCAGGGGGGTCCGTGCGGCGCGGAGGTACCTGTATTCAGGGAGAGCCTGAAGGTCCCTGCGCCTGCGGCGCTGAGTATGATGTTGCCGGGGTCCCTGCAGTGAAGTGGAAATAACGCGCTATCTCCGGCGGAGATAGCGCGTTATTTCCACTTCACTGCAGGGACCCCGGCGGCAGCAACATCATACTCAGCGGCACAGGGACCTCCAGGCTCTCCCTGAATACAGGTACCTCTGCGCCGCACGGACCCCCCTGCCAGCTCCCCGCTGCACCCACAAGCAGTGGGGAGCTGGCAGAGAAAAAATAGCGCCCGCAGACCCCCGGCGCCTCCCCGCCACCGCGGGGGCTGCGGCCTTATAGTTACGCCAGTGTCCAAGGGCTCTTAAAAATGGTTGAAGAGCAATGTTAAAGGCCAAAGATCCCCAACAAGAGTTTAAGAGCAATGTTAATAGCCAAAGATTCCCAACAAGAATTGAAGAGCAATGTTAATAGCCAAGGATTCCCAACAAGGGTTGAAGAACAATGCTAATATGCAAGAAATTCTGACAGGAGTTGAAGAGCAACAGTATTAGCCAAATAATCCTGTGAATCCTTGTGAATAGCCAAGGATTCCTGGCAAGGGTTAAAAAGAACATAGTAGGCTGACCTGCTGCCCATACTATCCTTCTCCCTCATAGATTTTGTTAGTTGATCAAACAAATAAACAAATTACTTTAACTTACTAACCAATCCTCCCTCCTTTTATTGGTGTTCCACTACATATTTACTCATTTTCCCATTCTCTGTACTGTATTCTGGCTCCTGATCTAGTTCTTGATAAATTAAAACAGTCTTGGTTTCTATGGGTTCATATAATTAATTAAACTACCATCCTGTCTGTCACTGCTGTCTGGCAATGTTTCATATATGTGCTATAGCCTTTAAAACCTGTGTGTTTGTCACACTGCTATAGTGCTTCGTCATTTGTAAATGACTGGCAATTACCAAAAATAGGCCCAAAATACATGATTTTAGCTGTTTTTATATAATTTTTTTAATATAGAAACCATAAAACATGAGGGTGGTTTTGTAGACAAAAATACAAAGATGAACCTAGATCCAAAATGAAAACATTTAAAATCGTATCGCATTGCAACGCTGTGCATCGGGTGTATGCCATGCGATGGCATGCGATGCGATTAAATGTCGTGCGACCTAATATCGTGGGCGCCGTAATAATACACAAGTACCCATTATCCTATTTACAGATGCGCCCTCATATCTAGTGCACCATTCAAGCTTACCAGTTGCAGCATGGTGTGGCTTTACAATGAGGCATGCATTTCATGGCATAAGGCACACCGCAAGAGAATCCATGACATACATTATACAGTTGATATACTGGGTAGCGAATGCTCCACAGATCAGAACTAGTGTGTCATTATCCATTATGTGTGTTTTCTGTTGTCTGTCCCACACTTTCCTCAGATCTCTGAAAGCTCCCTTGGAAATCTTATCAATGATCCCCTTATAATATTGCCCTGAGGCAGAGGCTGGGTGTAAGGTCATTGTCACACAATATAAATGGAAATGGCAAAAAAATGACCTCATAACAAAGGGAAGTCAAAATAGATACAATTCCAAACCATTAACGTGGCTTAATACTGTCATACACCAATAACAAACATATATTTCTAGGATGTTCATTGTTTTACAATAGATACAAACTACTAAATAAAGTATTGAAGTTGCATTGTCTTTAAACGGCAATCAATTGGACTCAATGATAAATGTCCTTGTTTTGTATTCAGACCTCGGAGGTGAAATAAGGATGATTCTTTCAGGAGAATACAATAAGATGGATTTGTTACAGCTAATAATTGTTGGATACTGCCTATCTCAGGGGCCCAGAATCTAAACAACTAAACTGCCTACGTGGGTTCCCATGGACCCAGTGGCCCATGTGCACTGCAATCCTTGCAACCATTATAGATACATCATTATCAGGATGCAGAAAAATAAAGGAAAAGGTAGAACAATCAGGGAGGATCCACAAGTTATAAGACATAATAGCTGACTGGTATGTGGTACAAGGCACCAGAGGTCCAGTAATGCAGCTAAATGTATCGTAACAGATTGGTCTCAGACATAGGCCCTTATTCTAGTTCACTCGCAGAGGCAAATTCCTTCTCAAATGGACAAAACCATGTGCACTGCAGGTGGGGCAGATGTAACATGTGCAGAGAGAATTAGATTTGTGTGACTTATTTTGTTTCTGTGCAGGGAAAATACTGACTGCTTTATTTTGACACTGCAATATAGATCTCACTTTGAAGTAAAACCGCACCCAAATCTAACTCTCTAGGTATCTGGTCCTGAGGTTGACAATAATTAGCAGTCAATAGGTCAACCACTATTGGTTCACAGGCAAAACGTTGACAGGGTCAAAAGGTCACCATGGACTAGGATGACATTGAAAAAGGTTTACACAAGCAATAGGTTGACATGACAATGGTCAACACATGAAAAGGTCAACATGTGTTTTCATGATTTTTCTCACCCAGATAACTTCTGACTTTATGATTCAAGTGGACTACATTTGGGAACTAGTGATCTAGTGACGTTAAAAACCCATGTCAACCTTTTCATGTGTCCATCTTTTCTGTGTCAACCTTTGGCTTGTGTCGACCATTTTGTCCTTATCAACCTAGTGCATATGGATCTTTTTCCTGTGTCAACCTTTTCGCTGTTGACCAATAGTGGGTCATATAAGGTTATATACATTGACCTAGTTAATGTGGGCCTGATTCAGGTTTCCGATGGTGCAGGTGTGCGCATGTACATGGGTGATTATGTAGACCCCCTTTGCGAAAGCATTCAGTGAGTATTACACTCGCCGAGGCGTTCGCTCATGCATGGGAGGGAAGGGGAGGGGCTGTCAGCAGGAGAACGCCCAGTGTTTTTTGCGCCTCGGTTGCCCCCTTTTCAGTCATCTCCGTCAGAAAAAAAAGTCAGTTCAGACTGACTTTTATTTGCAAATAGGAAAAAAAAAACATTTGATGATCGGCAGCCATCGAATAATTTTTCACTTATGCGGCCGCATGCGAGGGGAAGTGTAAGAGCACACACCCCCTCGCAAGCAAATGCGGGGTTATGCGTGGCGGGGGGCGGGGGGGCAGATGGCGTTTACCTGTTCACTAGGCTGTGAACATACGCAAAATCCCCTCTATTAATTTTTTGAAGCTTTGGGTAAATTTACCACTAAACCTATTGTTTCATATTTTCATTCTCATCAATACCTGTTAGTGTTTGTTGTGACCTTGAAGAGAATTGAAACATTTAATAAAAAGAAATAGACAATTAGCCGTCTTGTTTGCATCACTTTACAAAAAATAATAGAGAGCAATTTTCAGCAAAAGAAAGAACACAGACAGCATTGTTTGTGTACTTTCCTACACTGCTGCCCATACAGTACAGTACTAGGAAAGGTGAATAGATGTCTTTTAAATAGGATTTCATCCAGACAGCTTTCAAAGCCTCGTCTTGCCAAAGGACTCATTTGTGCTGCGATGTTTTGCAGCATTTTCTAAAGCAGCAATTACATAATAAGCACCTGTACTTCTCTCTCCAGTTATGTCACTGTATAAGTATATTGGTCATTTTTGTGTTAAATTATAAGGCTTAGGATCTATTATATATACATTACTGTACAAAAGTCATAGGCAGACGTGGAAAAAATGCTGCAAACTAAGAATGATTTAAAAAAAAATAGAAGTGTTAATACAGTAGTTTATCAATTAACAAAATGCATTCTTCCCCACTGTACTGATTACCCCCAACCCGCAGATGGCAGTGTCCAACAGTGGTGGTGGGGGGGGGGGGGCAGTTGGGAGTCCCCCTGCCTGTCACTGCTTAGCAGAGCAGCGGTAAATAAACAGAGGGACAGGGTACATGGCCAGCAGCTCACAAAGCGCTGCCCATGCCCCCCTGCTGTGAAATTAGGGTGTGGTACTGGCCTCATGTTCACAGTTATTCTTGTTAAACTATGCCAGGGCTGGGCAACACCGGCCCTCCAGATGTTAATGAACTACACATCCCAGGATGCTTTGCATTAGTTTTGCTATGTGGCCATGCTGAAACTGATGCAAGGCATGCTGGGATATGTAGTTCAGCAACATCTGGAGGGCCGGTGTTGCCCAGCCCTGAACTATGCATAGGCCATTCCCCTTTTTAAGTTTGCGTGGCCCCTGAGTCCCTCCGCCAGAAAGTTGGGAGATATAAAATGCAAAATGAATGAACAGAAGACAACTCTAATAGTGTGTACACACAGTAGAATATGCCTCCCGATGTTGACAATATAGTGTCGGCATCGCATGCAGATCGCAAGGGTTTTAACCCTTGCGATCTGCTTGCGATCCCGATGCGCGTTCACGTATCGCAAGGCAGATAGTCTTGGCTGCCTTGACTTTATAGTGCAGATCTGCACTATATAGTCAAAATTGTGCCATTACATGCATGCCGTGCGATGCGAGTCCCAATGCGATCTGATCGCATCGGGACTCGCATAGCACGGCATATCCTACCATGTGTACACACCATAAATCAAATCAATATTTGGTGTGACCAGATATGAAAAAAGAAGGATTGAGCAGCGCTAATGAAACAATAAAAATATTAACCAATTGCTTGGTCTATCACAATATTTATTAACAGGTAAATACTAAAAAATGAATTTCGCCAGAAACATATTGTAGCTAAAATATTGAAAAAGGATCAACTGACCATTAAAATCAGAGCAAGAATTCTCACCAACAATGATTTAAGTGTCCTGGCAAGTACCCGAATAGTGCATCCATGAGTAAAAGCTTATTTCCCAAACAATATTCCAGGGGGAGAACCACTATGATGCAGTTGTTCTTTTAGGAGTGGCCCAAGTTGGCTCAAATTACCAGCTCCATCCGCACCGCTGTTTAAAGCAAAGTGAAGTGATGTCCTCGACCTCCTGGTATTGCAGTAATGAAGATTGTATCTAAATAGGAAAGATGTGGCAAATATCCCAGTGAGAGTCTCCGGGTTTGTAGTCCAGGTACACGTTGTTAGGAGAATTAAAATTGTAGCACCAGTCAACTAACGCATCTGGCTACACCAGGTAGCTTTATCAAAGGATGACTGTTGTCTGGACCTGGCTGGCTATAAATACCTAAGGTACAGGGGTCATGTGACCAATCAAACCTAATTAGACCAACCAATCTTTGAAACTATATAATAAAATAGCGCATGAGTAGGAGGCAAAAAGAATATATTGGATCAAATTAGCTATACAGAACTTGAATTAAAAATTCTTACATTAGTAACCAAGAAAAGAGGCATTAAATAAAGTATAGTGTTGCTGTGTATACCGGAACTTCCTGGTCACGGAGCGTCATAGAGTATAAATATCGGCTTTTCATTAACATTGAGCAGTATATTTGTATAGTGGACATAAGTAGAGGGAACTCCATCCGGATAGCTGTCATTTGGTGTGACCACCCTTTGCCTTCAAAATTCTTAAAAAAAACACAGTTTTTAAAGAAACTTGGCAAGAACGTTGTTCTAGAAATCTTGGAGCACCTACCCACAGCTCTCCTGTGGATGTACAGTACTGTAGGCTTGCTCAAATCATTCTGTCTCTGTTCTGTGTGGGCCAAACCACTACTTCCAGGACTCCTTGTTCCTCTTGTCTTGTCTTGCCCTGTTGCAGAATAAATATGGAGACACAGCCGCCTCCCTGATGGTATTGTATGATAGATAAGTACCTGGCTGTATTTCTCAGCATTAAGAACACCAATAATAATTATTGA